>NC_134888.1:33487080-33502080 GCF_041734735.1 Babylonia areolata | reverse complement strand
TGACCATTTCCAGGGCTGGAAAAGTCTTAGAAAAAGTGAAAGAACTTTTTCCAGGCTGGAAAAGTCTTGGTTCAAAGTGAGAACCTTTTCACAGGGCTGGAAAATTCTTGGTTGAATTTGAGAACCTTTTACAGGGCTGGAAAATTCTTGGTTGAATTTGAGAACCTTTTCACAGGGCTGGAAAATTCTTGGTTTAATCTGAGAACCTTTTGCAGGGCTGGAAAATTCTTTGTTTAATGTGAGAACCTTTTCACAGGGCTGGAAAATTCTTGGTTTAATGTGAGAACCTTTTCACAGGGCTGGAAAATTCTTGGTTTAATCTGAGAACCTTTTGCAGGGCTGGAAAATTCTTGGTTTAATGTGAGAACCTTTTCACAGGGCTGGAAAATTCTTGGTTGAATGTGAGAACCTTTTCATGGGGCTGGAAAATTCTTGGTTGAATGTGAGAACCTTTTACAGGGCCAGAAAATTCTTGGTTTAATGTGAGAGCCCTTTTACAGGGCTGGAAAATTCTTGGATGAATGTGAGAGCCCTTTTACAGGGCCAGAAAATTCTTGGTTTAATGTGAGAGCCCTTTTACAGGACTGGAAAATTCTTGGATGAATGTGAGAGCCCTTTTACAGGGCCAGAAACTTCTTGGTTTAATGTGAGATCCACCAGGGCTGGAAAAGTCATGGAAAAAATATTGTTCTGCCCCTTCAGGGTCTGGAAAAGTCTAACAATTTTCACCACCAAAAAACTTAAGGCATTGAAAAAAAAAAAAAGGTCAACGAAAACAAATGAATGAACAAAACAAAACTTGATGGACAATTTACATTGATATTGCTTGGTGATGGGTTTTTTGTTTGTTCATAGGATAGGAGGTGTGTTCAGTGTTTTTCTTGTTTGTTTTTATTTGATAAGTTCTGCACAAAATCAGGTATGTTTTCTGATGGAGGAAATCTTCTGTGACTTATACACAAAATCAGGTATTGGCTGGTGTTTTCTTAAGGAGGAAATCTTTGATTTTAGATTTTTTTTAATTTTTACCTCTGTACAAAACTGGATATTGATTGATGTCTTCATTGAGAGAAGGAATCTCCTGAGAATCTCGAACCTCGGCTCATTCAACAGTGTGCCTGAGTGCTGGACAGGCACTTCAGAATATCATTCTCCGCTGGAACTTAAATGGCATTTAGGCAAAGAAACCTATTTGCTTTTAACCGGTTTGTCAGTTGAGTAGCATGCACTCAACTGCTAGGGAAGGGAAGTAACTGGAACAAAACTTCCTTCCTCACAGGCATGCAAAGTTTTGCTGACGAATTTGGACGATGAGTTGGGTTTTTTTTGTTGTTGTTGTTTTTTTTAATCTGGTTTTCGGCATTGCTGTGGCAAAACAGAAAAAGCTTGCTGCACAGCAAGTGCTTATCGAAATTATGAGGGACTCTGGCGGCGAATTTCACCCAGATAATAACAAAATATAGGCATATAATTGATCAGACAGTTGTTGGGAAAGGGACGGAGATCAAGTTTTGTTTAGGCAGCAAGTTTCCAAATGATCTGAATGAATAACTTGACTCTAAGTAAGATTTAGATTGGATTGTTTTGGGTTGGTTTTTATTTATTTATTTATTTAAAGGTACAAATAAAATATTGCATCGCTTTTCTTGAAACTTTAGCATTTTGTGTCAAAATTAGATTCCAATCATTATTTCAAGTTTGGTGCCTGTTGCTTGAGCAGTTCTTTTTAAAATGTCGACTTAGTCAAGTGAAACACACCCTTTCCTAGAGCAGTTCTTTTTAAAATGTCGACTTAGTCAAGTGAAACACACCCTTTCCTAGAGCAGTTCTTTTTAAAATGTCGACTTAGTCAAGTGAAACACACCCTTTCCTAGAGCAGTTCTTTTTAAAATGTCGACTTAGTCAAGTGCTAGTGAAACACACCCTTTCCTAGAGCAGTTCTGTTTAAAATGTGGACTTAGTCAAGTGAAACACACCTTTTCCTAGAGCAGTTCTTTTTTAAAATGTCGACTTAGTCAAGTGAAACACACCCTTTCCCAGAGCAGTTCTGTTTAAAATGTGGACTTAGTCAAGTGAAACACACCCTTTCCCAGTTGGTGCAGCTGGGTCACAGCATGCCTGGGTAGGTAGGCTGCAGGGGCAGAGGACTTTTCTTCTTCTTCTTCTGCGTTCACTCATATGCACAGGAGTGGGCTTTTACGTGTATGACCGTTTTTACCCCGCCACGTAGGCAGCCATACTCCGTTTACGGGGGTGTGCATGCTGGGTATGTTCATGTCACCGAACGCTGACATGGATTACAGGATCTTTAATGTGCGTATTTGATCTTCTGCTTGCATATACACACGAAGGGGGTTCAGGCACTAGCAGGTCTGCACATAAGTTGACCTGGGAGATCGTAAAAATCTCCACCCTTTACCCACCAGGCGCCGTCACCGTGATTTGACCCTCAGATTGACAGTCCAACGCTTTAACCACTCGGCTGTTGCACCCGTCTAGGACTTTACAGAGCTGAAAGGGTTAATGAACTGTCAGGAATTTGTTGATGATCTGAAGCCTTGTTACCCTTTTGTTATTATTGTATTGTATTGTATTGTATTTCTCTTTTTGTCACAACAGATTTCTCTGTGTGAAATTAGGGCTGCTCTCCCCAGGGAGAGAATGTCGTATACTACAGCACCACCCTTTTTTTTTTTTTTTTTTTTTTTTTTGTACTTTTTCCTGCGTGCAGTTTTATTTGTTTTTTTTCTATCGAAGTGGATTTTTCTACAGAAATTTGCCGGGAACAACCCTTTTGTTGCCGTGGGTTCTTTTACATGCGCTGAGTGCGTGCTGTACACGGGACCTCGGTTTATCGTCTCATCCGAATGACTAGCGTCCAGACCACCACTCAAGGTCTAGTAGAGGGGGAGAAAATATCGTCGGCTGAGGCATGATTTGAACCAGCACGCTTAGATTCTCATGCTTCCTAGGTGGACACGTTACCTCTAGGCCATCACTCCACATATTAGAATCTGCATTGAAAATCATGGGGTTATTTTTTGACAAAAGTTTGTTTTGCTGATGTTTCCCTCATAGAGATTATTTTGTTGGCGTTTTCAGAAGGTTTTCAAGAGCAACAGTTTGGGCAATTTTCTTTTGTTTCCTTTTTTGTTGTTGTTGTTGTTGTTGTTGTTGCTGTTGTTTTCATGCTGTGTGGATAGACAGTGTTTGGAACGCAAAAATGAAGTCAGTAAACCACACAACGAAACAGGGAATTTTTTGCCTTTTTCAACTTCAGCCAAGCGTGGGATTGCAGTCCATTGAGTTATTTTTTCTTGAGCTGGGAATAATATGGCTAGTTTTTCTGCTATATACTTTTTTCAGTGATTTTTTTCTCTCTCTCTTTTTTTTTTTTTTTTTTTTTTTTTTTTTTTCTTTTTTCCCTTTTTCTCTTGAGAATTTTGAATGAACTGAGATTTTGTTTATGTACAATTTCTATGGACTCTATATAATATGTATACACATAATTATGTGTGAATGTATGTATATATGTATGTATGTATGTATGTATGTCCATTAATATGCTATCCCACGTGCTGGATCTTTCTGTGTAAAATTTGACAGACAGAACTTGTGTATCATTTTGTGTGTAACACGGGGCCACTTATCTCATCGTTCTTGTTGCATGTTTTATTGGGTGGCAGCTTGCTGCTTTGCAGCAGATTTTTTGGATGGTTTAAAAACTTTAAAAAACCAGGTCTTTTCCAGGTCTTTTTCAATCAATCACTTGCAGACTGATTGCCTATGTATCTCAGTGTTCACAATGATTGTTTTGAAATGATGTTATTGGGATCAAATACCTTGTCTGAGCTATGGAGGAGGGTAGTTTAATCACGAGTTTGGGGAGAGGGTCTCTTGATTGCAAGAGGGCATATAAAGCTCTGAAACATAATTACTTGCATACTTCTTCTTCTTCTTTTTCTTCTTTTTCTTCTCTCTCCTCTCTCTCTCTCTCTCTCTCTCTCTGTTTTAGTGAAATAATTCATTATGTTTAGCTGTATAGTTTGGTGTGTTCAATGTATGTACATGTGTTCTTTCTTTAATTTACACTCTTTTATTCACTTTGCGTGATATTAGACATAATGTACATGTGTGTTGTGTTATGCGCGTGCTTGGATGTATGTGCATTGCTCATGTGTGCATGTTCTTTGCACATGTTATAATGAGAACATGTGTACGTAATTATATTAAGAAATCTCTTTTACTGCCATCACCCAAATTCCCCAATCTCCACACGTCGCTCTCTCTCTCTCTCTCTCTCTCTCTCTCTTTCGCTGTTTGTCTCTCTGTGTGTATACATATGTATGTGTACATAACTACATGCATGTATATGAATGTGTATTGTGTGTGCGTGTGTTTTTGTAAGTTTGTGCCTGCCTATGTGTGCGTATGTGTTAGGGTAGCTGTTAGATACACATGTATGTTAAAATGTATGTATGCCGTGTGTGTGTGTGTGCGTGTGTGTGTGTGTGTGTGTGTGTGTGTGTAGTCACATTTTGGTGTGTGTATGTAACATAGATGTAATGTTTTATGTTAACAAGAGCATTTTTGTAAAGCACGTAGAGCAGATTTCTGGATAGTGTGCTATATAAGTATCAATTATTAGTATTAGTATTTGTCTCCCTCTTGCTTTCCTTGCCCTGTCTGACAATCTGTGCTTCTGTCTCTCCTTTCCTTTTCTCTCATGTTTTTTTTTTCTTCCCAGGACTTGGTTTGAATGGTCTGTTTCTTCTTCTTCTTCTTCTTCTTCTACTCATTGCTTTGTTACTTTTAAAAGACTATTCCAGTTACTATTCTTATTAGTCGTTCTTATTATTTTATTTTATTTCATTTTGTTTCTTTATTTCTGTGTTTTGTGTCGTTCTCTATTTTTATGTTTTGTGTATCGTTAAATGGGCAGAATTGTGAAAAGGCCTTTACTGCGCCTAATTCTTTACCCATTAAAGATTCAGTCAATCTTCTTCTTTTTCTTGTTATTTTCATTATTATTATTAATAGTAGTAGAAGTACCATAGTAATTATTATTATTGTTGCTATTGTTATGATGTTCTTTTTTTTTTTTTTTTTTTTGTTGAGGCAGTGGGATTTTAATTTTGGTGACAGGGCAATTTGTCTTTTGCTTTGAACCAGTTCCTCGTGTTCTATTGCGTAACTTGAGTGTGCAGTGTGTGTTCAGTGTATGTGTATAGATGCAAATACACTTTTCGTGTGTACATTTTCTCTGTACATGTGTGTGTTGTTGTTTTTTATGTGTGCATATACTATGCATATTCATTGCTCGTATGTAAGGAGGAAGCTAGCGGAATGGTTAAGATGATTATCTACCCAAAAAAAAAAGGTGTCCGTGAGGGTATATGTCTGATTCCTGCTCTCATGCTCACCATTTCTCCCAAATTGGCTAGGAGGATCCAACTGAGCGTCTAGTCATTCATGGAAGACAATTAACCATGGTCCCATAATTAGCATGCACTTGGTGCATTGAAAAAGAACCCACGGCAACAAAAGTATTGACCTCTGGCAAAATTCTGGAGAAGATATCTACTCTGATAGGTTGAAGAAAAAAAAACACACAAAAAAACAAACAAAACCACATATATATGTACATATTTTTGTATTTGTATTTCTTTTTATCACATCAGATTTCTCTGTGTGAAATTTGGGCTGCTCTCCCCAGGGAGAGCGCGTCGCTACACTACAGCGCCACCCATTTTTTTGTATTTTTTTCCTGCGTGTAGTTTTATTTGTTTTTCCTATCGAAGTGGATTTTTCTACAGAATTTTGCCAGGAACAACCCTTTTGTTGGCGTGGGTTCTTTTATGTGCGCTAAATGCATGCTGCACACAGGACCTCGGTTTATCGTCTCATCCGAATGACTAGCGTCCAGACCACCACTCAAGGTCTAGTGGAGGGGGAGAAAATATATTGCGGCTGAACCGTGATTCGAACCAGCGCACTCAGATTCTCTCTCTTCCAAGGCGGACGCCTTACCTCTAGGCCATCACTCCACTCCCATATATATATATATATACATAGATAGATAGATGGATATAGATATATGTGACTGGAGCATTGGGTTATGCTGCTGTCAGGCATCACCCTTGGAGATGTTGTGTAGAGTGTATGGATTTGTCCAAACACAAGTGACGCATGTTGTGTAGAGTGTATGGATTTGTCCAAACACAGTGACATGTTGTGTAGAGTGTATGGATTTGTCCAAACACAGTGACGCATGTTGTGTAGAGTGTATGGATTTGTTCAGACACAGTGACACATGTTGTGTAGAGTGTATGGATTTGTTCAAACACAGTGACACATGTTGTGTAGAGTGTACGGATTTGTTCAAACACAGTGACGTATGTTGTGTAGAGTGTATGGATTTGTCCAAACACAGTGATGTATGTTGTGTAGAGTGTATGGATTTGTCCAAACACAGTGACGCATGTTGTGTAGACTGTATGGATTTGTCCAAACACAGTGATGTATGTTGTGTAGAGTGTACGGATTTGTCCAAACACAGTGACGCATGTTGGTTAGAGTGTATGGATTTGTCCAGACACAAGTGACGCATGTTGTGTAGACTGTATGGATGTGTTCAAACACAGTGACACATGTTGTGTAGAGTGTATGGATTTGTTCACAGTGACACATGTTGTGTAGAGTGTATGGATTTGTCCAAACACAAGTGACGCATGTTGTGTAGAGTGTATGGATTTGTTCACAGTGACGCATGTTGTGTAGAGTGTATGGATTTGTTCACAGTGACACATGTTGTGTAGAGTGTATGGATTTGTTCAGACACAGTGACACATGTTGTGTAGAGTGTATGGATTTGTTCACAGTGACGCATGTTGTGTAGAGTGTATGGATTTGTTCACAGTGACGCATGTTGTGTAGAGTGTATGGATTTGTTCAGACACAGTGACATGTTGTGTAGAGTGTATGGATTTGTTCAGACACAGTGACATGTTGTGTAGAGTGTATGGATTTGTTCAAACACAGTGACGCATGTTGTGTAGAGTGTATGGATTTGTTCAAACACAGTGACATGTTGTGTAGAGTGTATGGATTTGTTCAGACACAGTGACATGTTGTGTAGAGTGTACGGATTTGTCCAAACACAGTGACGCATGTTGTGTAGAGTGTATGGATTTGTCCAAACACAGTGATGTATGTTGTGTAGAGTGTATGGATTTGTTCAGACACAGTGACACATGTTGTGTAGAGTGTATGGATTTGTTCAGACACAGTGACACATGTTGTGTAGAGTGTATGGATTTGTTCAGACACAGTGACACATGTTGTGTAGAGTGTATGGATTTGTCCAAACACAGTGACACATGTTGTGTAGAGTGTATGGATTTGTCCAAACACAGTGACACATGTTGGTTAGAGTGTATGGATTTGTTCAAACACAGTGATGCCGCTTTGAGAAACTGAAACTGAACTCAAACTGTTTGTGTGTTTCATGTTTTGCGCACGTTCCTATGTGTTGTGCTTTGTGTGTGCATGTGAGTTGCATACACATTGTTCATGTGTACTTGTTCTTTTTTCTTTATTTTTTCACCTTTTTTTTTTTCCTTTTTTTTTCTTTTCTCAAGGCCTGACTAAGCGCGTTGGGTTTACGCTGCTGGTCAGGCATCTGCTTGGCAGTTGTGGTGTAGCGTATATGGATTTGTCCGAACGCAGTGACGCCTCCTTGAGCTACTGAAACTGAAACTGAAACTTTTTTTTTTCACAGACACAAACGGCAACATGCTCAGTTTCCAGTGTGTTACAGTGTGTGTGTGTGTGTGTGTGTGTGTGTGTGTGTGTGTGTTTGCATTTGTGCTTTGCTTTGTTTCATTTTTGTTTTCTCTGCATGTGGTGTGTGTCTGTCTCTGCCTGTCTGTCTGTGTGTCTGTCTCTCTCCCTCTCTCTCGCTCATGTAAGAAGAAAAAGCCACACTGGCCTGTGGTTTAATCCTTGCTAATAAAACATTTTGCCTTGTCTTGTCTTTTCTTCTGTTATCTTCTCTCTCTCTCTCTCTCTCTCTCTCTCTCTTTCTCTCTCTCATGCATGTTTTACTGATGTATTTGTATACATGTATTTTTACATGATTTTGAAAATTCTTTTTGTAATGTTGTACCTTTTACATTGCATGTTGTTGGGTTTTTTTGTGTGTGTGTCATATTTTCCCTTGTGTATGAAGGTAGGGTACAAATAAGCACACTGTACTTATTCCTTTTATTCGTCAATGAAAAAGAAGTTCATCCTTTCATTGATATGTGGTTTTTGTGTATAAATCTTCTTTGTCAATATGCCATTGTCATCAGAGTGAAAGAAGCTTTGAGAATCATTGTGAGGAGTGTTCTTTTTGCCTGTTTAGGTTTTTCAACATGTACCTACAATGTATGCCTTTAAAAAAAAAAAAAAAAAAAAAGTTATGTATTTTGTAACAACACTTGTGTGTAAGATATAAACTATTTTTATTGTATATAAGATACAAAATTTTTTTTACTACTGTACACAAAAAAGCATTGCACATGAACATGTTATGAACTAATGCTCAACATTTTGTGATGAACAGATAAAAAGAAACAAACGAACAAAGAATTCCTCACACATTTATTATTATTGTTATGCCAATTCACTGTATAGGTTCACACATGCTAATAGGGCATGATAATTATTATGTGTGTGGGTGTATGTATATAGATTAGATATGTAAATCTATATTGAATATTTGTCTGTTGTTTCCTGGTCTTGATGATTGAGCATTCCTATTCTTTTTTCTTTTTTTTTTCTTTTTTTTTTTTTTTTTTGGTGCATCTTTGAAAGATCACATTTTAAAGTTTTACATTACAGAACAACATTATGATCTGAATCAGACAAATATACACCTGCTATATTAACAGCTCATGTAGAGTTTCTCATTTGACGCCAACTATCTTGCACCATTTTGCTCAGTATGTTCTTGTTCTTCAGGTTTAAACTTCTGTACCAGCTGATGGAAGAGGAAGTTGAAGGCGATTCAGTGATGAATGGAGCCTTAGAGAGTTTTAGGATTGACATGAATATAATTTCTGAGTTTTTATTGTTAACAGTAGATGCGAGACTGACATTTCTTTTGGGTACGATAGGCATTGGGTGTAAAACTGAGAGTTTATCATTGGTTAATATTCCCAAACACTTGTAATGTTGTATTCAATTTTTTTTCTTCGACTTTGTGACATTGATAAAGAGATGAGGGACAGAGGGAAGGTTTTCCTGACAATAACAGTTTCTTTCAAACTTTCGTTGTTGTTGAAAATTTTAATCTATGTATTTGACCTTGCACCAGGAGGAAAGGATATATCAAAATGGACAGTGTCAAGAGTTAGTTTCAGTTTCAGTTTCAGTTGCTCAAGGAGGCGTCACTGCGTTCGGACAAACCATATACGCTACACCACATCTGCCAAGCAGATGCCTGACCAGCAGCGTAACCCAACGCGCTTAGTCAGGCCTTGAGAAAAAAAAAAAACAAAAAAAAAACCGGGGGAATAAATAATAGATAAGCTTACATAAATAAATAAATAAATGAATAATAATTATAATATAGAAAAAGGTAGTAGTAGTAATAATAATAGTAATACTAATAAAATGATTAAAAAATAAATAAATAAATAAGACAACAATGGTGATAAATAAGCGAATAAATGTCAAACATGAAGACACACATTCACACACACACACCCACACAAGAGTTAGAAAGATCCTCAAGGGCAGACTCGCATGTATCTACCTGTGGAGTACATGGGTGTGTTATGTGAACAGGATAGATGACAGAAGCTGACACGATGAAACTGAAACTGGAGAGGGGTAGGACTGGGAAGGGAGGGGGGGGGGGGGGGGAGTGGCTGCTGTGGTTGAGACAGGCAGTGCTTTGACACTGCTCTTAAGCAGGATACTGTATTATCTCCAACAAGAGAAATTCATTTGCGGTGAGTCATTCAATGACACGAACACACACAAGACATAGTGTGGTGGTTGAATGCTAGGTTGATGCAAACCTCACATACAGTAATCACAATCACACACAGGACGTAGGATGGTTGAATGCTGGGTTGAAACAAACCTCACATACAGTAATCACAATCACACACAGGACGTAAGATGGTTGAATGCTAGGTTGAAACAAACCTCACATACAGTAATCACAATCACACACAAGACGCAAGATGGTTGAATGCTAGGTTGAAACAAACCTCACATACAGTAATCACAATCACAAACAGGACATAAGATGTTTGAATGCTAAGTTGAAACAAACCTCACATACAGTAATCACAATCACACACGGGACGTAAGATGGTTGAATGCTAGGTTGATGCAAACCTCACGTACAGTAATCACAATCACACACGGGACGTAAGATGGTTGAATGCTAGGTTGATGCAAACCTCACGTACAGTAATCACAATCACACACAGGACGTAAGATGGTTCAATGTTAGGTTGAAACAAACCTCACATACAGTAATCACAATCACAAACACGCAGTGGTCATGGTAAGACAATGTGAATATGTGAAATATCTTACTATTATTCAACAGAGGCATGTGACTAAAACCAAATATCTTACTATTATTCAACAGAGGCATATGACTAAAACCAAATATCTTACTATTATTCAACAGAGGCATATGACTAAATAAAACCAAGCTACAAGGCTGTGCTGCGTAGAATGTAATTTAAAATGATATTGATGTGAATGATAATAGTGGATAAATATTGCAATCGTTGTCATGATGATGAATGTTTATGCGCAGTTTACATTCCTGGACATGATCAAGGAGGACGAAAAATGATTTAACATAGAGGTTTAAAAAAAAAAACCCAACCAAACAAACCAAAAAAAAAAAAAAAAACACGACAAACAAACCTTGTAACAGCTGTTCCACATTATCAAAACAACTAACCTCACACACAAATTTGGATGCGGCTGCCAGTTTTTTCCTGACATCAGTCTCCAACAATGAAACTCAAAAACAAATGATAAAATGATGGTAGCCTAAAAAAAAAAAAAGAAAAAAAAAAGCAGAACTTATATTTCCACATGCCATGCTTCAGTAAATGAAAAGTTGTATGCTTTTTCCTGTGTGGGTGATTTATTCCATAATTGCTATTGATTACAATGATATAGTTATGAAACGCTGGGTATTGGTCTTGATTATGACTTCCATCTGTTATTGTTAATGTTGACTGTATTCAGATTTAAAAAAAAAAAAAATCTTTTTATTTTTTTATTTTTTCTTTTCCATCTATTCTGAATTGTCATATTGAATTTATATACAAAATAAAACTGTGGTCGACCCAAGAAAGTCCGGGACAAAACCTCACACACACACATGCATGCCCTTATGGTCAAACACTACACCAACCCCACCTCCCACACTCACACACACACACACACACACACACACACACACACACACACACATGGACAGATCCCCGTTATTCATGCTTTGACATCCACACAGTGGTGTGAATCTGGGTAAGGCAAGGATGAAACTTAAACAGTGTTTGTGAGAGTCGAAGGAATCAGAAGCTATGGTTTATCCTTTTTATTTTCAACTTTCTTTATAGGTTTAGAACATAGGGGGAGGCAAGGAGAAGAGGAATATTGATTAATAAACAAGGAATATGTACTGGTACTCTTGACAAGGCAGTAGCTGATGGTTAAGACCATTGCTGCTTGTGCTTTGCTCATTAGTAAGAATGCAGCTTATGAAGGGAACAAAGAAATGAACATGGTTTTCATAGGTGTGATTGTTTATTTCTCCCTCTCTCTCTCTCTCTCTCTCTCTCTCTCTCTCTCTCTCTCTGTCTCTCTCTTTGTCTCTCTTTCTCTCTCATTCTCTCTGTCTCCCTTTCTCTCTGTGTCTCCCTTTCTCCCTCTCTCTCTCACTCTCTCTGTCTCTCTGTCTCTCTCTTTGTCTCCCTCTCTCTCTCTCTCTCTCTCTCTGTGTGTGTGTCTCCCTTTCTCCCTCTCTCTCTCACTGTCTCTGTCTCCCTCTCTCTCTCTCACTCTCTGTCTCTCTGTCTCTCTCTTTGTCTCCCTCTCTCACTCTCTCTGTCTCCCTTTCTCTCTCACTCTCTCTGTCTCTCTCTCTCTCTCTCTCTCTCTCTCACACACACTCTCTCTGTCTCTCTCTTTGTCTCTCTTCTCTCTGTCTCTCTCTCTCTCTCTCTCTCTTTTCTGAGGTGGTGTTCTTGTTGTTCTCATTTGTTTGTGTGTGTTTGGTTTTATGTACCCATTATTTTAAATTCTGAATAATTTTCCATTCATGGTTTGCTTGTTTTTTTTGTTTTTTGCTGGCATGATGTTACACGGTTTTTGGGTGTTTGTTTTTTTTTTTTATTGGATGTATTAATGCTAAAGGGTAATGATTAATCTCCAACTCTGGATTGATCTTGCCCCAGTAGGATGTTCTTTGGGTGTGGATTGTTACTTATTTTACTTGATTTGTCTGGATGTGCTTCTGGTACTCAGCAGTTTGATCATTTCAGTAGATGTGTGTCAATTTTGATTGTTGTTTTTTTTTTATTTTTTGGTGTGTTTTTTTTTTGTGTGTGTGTGTGTGTTCAGCACTCTTATCGGTTCAGTTATTTTGTGTGATGGATGTGTTGCTGTTTTTTTTTTTTGGTTTTTTTTTTTGGTTGTTTTTTTTTTTTTCTTTGCACTGAGCAATCTCAATCATCAGAAGTGGTGCCGTGCTAGAATCGGTTAGTCATTGAACGTATGCACCAGTGGTCACTAGTGATCAGAGTTTGAAGCCCCCTTTTCAGAATGGTGTTACATCATTTGGGAAAGGCACTTTTTCTTTTTTTTTAATATATTTTTTATAGCTATAAAAATAGTTTTGTATTTTTTTATTATTATTTATTTATTTATTATATTATTTATTTGTTTTTTTGTTTTTTTTTCTTAAGGCCTAAGCGCATTGGGTTACTCTGCCGGTCAGGCATCTGCTTGGCAGATGTGGTGTAGCGTATGTGGATTTGACCGAACGCAGTGACGCCTCCTTGAGCTACTGATACTGATACTGATACTGAATGGGGAATGTTACATCGGCAGAAGGAGAATATCAGGTCTTGCCATACTATGCTTAGCCCTACACAGTGCGTATGAATTTTACTTTTTAACCTTTCATCTCATCATTTCCTGTTGATGTGTGTTTGTGTGTGTGTGTGTGTGTGTGTAAGTGTGTGAAGGAGTGTGTCAGTGAGTGAATGAGTGAGTGAGTGTGTGTGTGTGTGTAAGTATGTGAAAGAGTGTGTCAGTGAGTGAGTGAGTATGTGTGTGTGTGTGTGTGTGTGATCAGCAATCATGTTACTTGATTCATGTTGGTGAGCTTTTCTCTTTTTTTTTCTTTTTTTTCTTTTTTTTTTTTTTTTTTTTTTTTTTTTTTTTGTAATCAGCAATCTCAACATTTCCAACTTCTGTTTATCTTGATACATAATTGTGTGTCTGAATCAGAGTGCATGATGGATACTGTGTGTTCAAAACGGATTTTACTTGATCATCCTTGTTACTAACTAACCCAGACAATATTTTCAAGCAATCAAAACTTGTAAAACAGTATTCTTCCTAATGCTGAACATTTTTTTTGTTTTTGTTTTTGTTTTTGCATCAACCTGTACTGTCAGTCTCTCATGCACAAACACTGATTTTTTAAATCCAGATTTTATATACACACGCTCTTGAGCCCACGCGCACTCTCTCTCTCACACACACACACACACACACACACACACGCACACACATCACTTACATGAAGTACACACACACACACATATGTGCACAGATTTTGATAGAAGTGTTATCTGTAAAATCTCATCAGGAATATTGTGTCAGCTTATGTACTTGCCAGATGAAACGTGCTCATTTGTTGTCTTCTTGTTTCTGATTGGTTAGTCTATTTTATACACTGTGTATGTATATAATATTGACATTCAGTTACTGTGATTGTAGGAGTTTGCTTCATAGCAGCAATAAACTCTTTTCTACACCTTAAGCATTCCAAGTGATTCATCTTTGGCTTTCATCAGTGTCCTAAAGTATTTCAGCCTGTCTTTTTCTTTGTTGTCTGTCGCTCTCTTTATCTTTTTGTCTGTGTGTGTGTGTGTGTGTGTGTGTGAGTTCAGTTCATCCATGAAAAAAAAAGCCCAAACACCAATAATTCTCATTTTCATCTATAAATATGTATTTTTAATCCATATAACATACTTTTTAAAAAAAAATTCATTTTAAAAAGAAAGGTGAGGTGAGGTGCAAATACCATTATTTTTTTTTTTTTTTTTTTTTTTTTTTAAGAAAAAGAAAAAAAAAACTGCTTACTTGGGGACATCCATTAGCACATGGCCAAGATATCTGTTAATAACAGCAAGCAAGAGGTAAAAAAATTAAAAAATAAATAATTGTAAATCATAAACAAGTATCACCTTATCTATTTTGATTTAGAAAGAGAACGCAAATGAGTCAGTGAAAGAAATTCAACGAATATTCTTTTCACCCTGATTCGATTTTCCATCGTGGGTTCCCTGATTTTGTTTTTTTGTTGTAATTTTTTGTGACGTTTGTGGCATTTGGTCTCCTCTTCATCCTGTCCTTCAGTTGATGTCCTGCACTGGACGTCATCATACATCAAAGCCCATTTGTACAAATCTGTTTGTGTGTGTGTGTGTTTGTGTTTCAGTGTGTGTGTGTGTGTGTGTGTGTGTGTGTATGTTTCAGTGTGTGTGTGTGTGTGTGTTTTTCAGTGTGTGTGTTGTGTGTGTGTGTTTCAGTGTGTGTGTGTGTGTGTGAATTGTAAATGCTCCTGGCCCGTGTGATAGGGAAGGAGGTATAGCGCAAGATGACTTCCCATTATGTCCACTTTTGTTGTGTTTGTCGCTCTTCTTCTTGTAGTTAATTTTCGTTATTATTATTGTTGTTATC
>NC_134888.1:33459580-33464580 GCF_041734735.1 Babylonia areolata | reverse complement strand
GTTCTCCCTGGGGAGAGCAGCCCGAATTTCACACAGAGAAATCTGTTGTGATAAAAAGAGAAATACAAATTATTATATAATGATGATGATGATGATGATTGTTGTTGTTGTTTTTGCTTTTCCTCTTCTTCTTGTTATTATTATTATTGTTATTGTTGTTGTTGTTATCATCATCATCGTCATTATATTATTATTATTGTTATTGTTGTTGTCGTTGCTGCTGTTGTTGTTGCTGCTGCTGCTGCTGTTGCTGCTGTTGTTATCGTCGTCCTCCTCCTCATCATCATTATTATTATTATTATTATTATTATTATCATCATCATCATCATTGTATTCTTCTTCGTCTTCTTCTTATCATCATCATCATCATCGTCATTATTATCATCATCATTATTGTTGTTGTTAGCATTATTATTATCATTATTATTATAATTATTAGATGATGATGATGATGATGATGATTATTATTGTTGTTGTTTTTTTTTTCTTCTTCTTCTTCGTGGGCTGCGATTCCCACGTTCACTGGTGTACACTAGCGGACTTTTACCTGTTGGTAGGCAGCCATACTCCTTTTTCGGTACACGCCGGGTATCCCATAACCCACCGAACGCCGACATGGATTGCGGGATCTTTAACGTGCGTATCTGATCTCCTGCATGCATATAGATCCAGGCGCTAGTAGGTCTGCATATATGTTGACCTGGGAGATCGGAAAAATCTTCACGCTTTACCCACCAGGCGCCGAAGCTGGGACTGGAACCCGGGACCCTCAGATTGAAAGTCCAAACATTTTGACCACTTGGCTGTTGAACCATGATGATGATGATGATGATAATTATTATCATTATTATTGTTATCATCATCATCATCATCATCATATTCATCATCATCATCATTCTTCTTCTTATCATTGTTATCTTAATTATTATTATAGTTGTTGATCCAGTCTCCAATTTTTCCCAAAGTTTTTTTTTCTTTTCTGATTATTATCATTATTATTATTATTGTTATTATTATTATTATTACAATAGGTCCATTTTTGACTCACTTGTGTAAACAAAGTGAGTCTATGTTTTAATCCGTTGTTCGGTTGTGTGTGTGTGTGTGTGTGTGTGTGTGTGTGTGTGTGTGTGTGTATGTGTGTGTGTGTCTGTGTGTTCGTGGTAAACTTTAACATTGACATTTTCTCTGCAAATACTTTGTCAGTTGACACCAAATTAGGCATAAAAATAGGAGAAATTCAGTTCTTTCCAGTCATCTTGTTTAAAACAATATTGCACATCTGGGATGGGCACAAAAAAATAAAAAAATGAAGCCTTATTATATGCAAACTGCATTTACTGTTATATTTATATTTTTTGTATTCTCTAAACTTGGCACTTTGATCTGATATTCTGACACAACAACAAGAGCAGTCATTATTATCATTTTTTGGTCAAACAGGAACTTCTTTTGCTAAGCATGGAAGTTTTATTTATTTTGCAAACGTTTTGGTGAAGATAGTAAAAAAAGGGAAATTACTCTGTAATTAATGCTAGGGGACTTAATTTGCCACAAGTGAGTCTTGAAGGCCTTGCCTCTCTTGTTCAAATTTGTCCCAATTTCTCCCCACCCCTTTATTTTCGGTCGAATGCAAAATACAGCGTAAAATGATACGATAGTAAGCGTCCAAATTGGTGATGATGATGATAATGATGACTGACGATGATAATGCTGATACTGATGCTGCTGCTGATGATGATGATGATTGTGATGATGATAATGATAGCGCTAATGTTGATAATGCTGCTGCTGCTGCTGCTGATACTTATGATGATTGTGATGATGATAATGATAGCGCTAATGTTGATAATGCTGCTGCTGCTGCTGCTGATACTTATGATGATTGTGATGATGATAATGATAGCGCTAATGTTGATAATGATGGTGGTAGCGATGCTGCTGATGATGATGGTGATGATGATGATGATGATGATGATGATGATGGTGATGATGAAGGTGATGATGATGATGATGAAGGTGATGATGATGATGGTGGTGGTGATGGTGATGATAATGATGATGATGGTGATGATGAAGGTGATGATGATGATGGTGATGATGATGATGAAGGTGATGATGATGGTGGTGGTGATGGTGATGATGATGATGATGATGATGATGATGATGGTGATGATGAAGGTGATGATGATGATGGTGATGATGATGATGAAGGTGATGATGATGATGGTGATGATGATGATTATGGTGATGATGATGGTGATGGTGATGATGGTGATGATGATGATGGTGATGATGAAGGTGATGATGATGATGTTGATGATGATGATGATGGTGATGATGATGATGGTGATGATGATGGTGGTGATGACAGTGATGATGGTGATGATGGTAGCGATGCTGATGATGGTGATGGTGATGATGGTAGCGATGCTGCTGCTGATGATGGTGGTGGTGATGATGATGGTGATGATGAAGGTGATGATGATGATGATGATGATGATGATGATGGTGATGGTGATGATGGTGATGGTGATGATGATGATGATGATGGTGGTGATGGTGATGATGGTGATGATGATGATGATGGTGGTGATGATGATGATGATGATGATGATGATGATGGTGATGATAATAGTGATGACAGTGATGATGATGGTAATGACCATGATGATGGTGGTGACAGCGATGAACTGCTTTCTTCATTACAGAGACTGATTTTGTTCCTGACGATTGCTGCACTCTTCAACAGCTTCGGTCGTCTGTTTCAGGCAGGTGATAGATAACAAGCCGGTGCTCTCATGCATGTATGACCTTATGTTGGTCGGCACATTTTGAACATTGACTTGATGTTGTATGCACGTACTATATCTTGTGATTATAGAAAGTTTCTGCACTCTGAATGGAAAGCTTCAACTTTGTCGTGTGTTTCGCTGGTTTCCATTGTGATTATAGAAAGTTTCTGCAATATGAATGGAAAGCTTCAACTTATTCGTGTGTTTCGCTGGTTTCCATTGTAATTATAGAAAGTTTCTGCACTCTGAATCGAAAGCTTCAACTTATTCGTGTGTTTCGCTGGTTTCCATTGTGATTATAGAAAGTTTCTGCAATATGAATGGAAAGCTTCAACTTACTCGTGTGTCTCGCTGGTCTCCCCCCCTCGTCAGCTTCGTAAGCAACACCACACAGGAAGGCCCTGCACTGGACAGGCAGTCAGTGAACTAGACTCACTGCTGCAGTATGGATCTAGCTGCCTGGCCACAGACATATGATAGTCAGGCGTGTCCGACCGTGACAACAAGAACAGCAGAGGAGACGCCTGCTGTCCTAAATATCTGAGCTAGAATTTGATTATAGCGGAGAGTGTCTTGCCCGAGTTACATCCCCACCACTACTCTCTCGGCCATTTTTTTTGTTTTTTTGTTTTTTTTAGTACAGTCGGCGTTGGGATGGTTCCCAAAGGCCATCTAGCCCACAAGGCTGCAGCACTAAGAGCCAGTGCAATCTTGCCTCCTAAATTTCATAGTCATGGTCCTTCACACAAGACTAAGCTGTAAATGGAGAGACCATTGATCACGTAGCTTCCACTTTGCTGTTGGTCCATCAGCCTATGTTGTTGGCCCACCTGTCAGCCTATGTTGTTGGCCCACCTGTCAGCCTCCACCTGTCAGCCTATGTTGTTGGCCTATGTTGTTGGCCCACCTGTCAGCCTATGCTGTTTGCCCACCTGTCAGCCTATGCTGTTGGTCCACCTGTCAGCCTACCTGTCAGCCTATGCTGTTGGTCCACCTGTCAGCCTATGCTGTTGGTCCACCTGTCAGCCTATGCTGTTGGCCCACCTGTCAGCCTGTGCTGTTGGCCCACCTGTCAGCCTATGCTGTTGGCCCACCTGTCAGCCTATGCTGTTGGCCCACCTGTCAGCCTATGCTGTTGGCCCACCTGTCAGCCTATGTTGTTGGTCCACCTGTCAGCCTATGCTGTTGGTCCACCTGTCAGCCTATGTTGTTGGTCCACCTGTCAGCCTATGTTGTTGGTCCACCTGTCAGCCTATGCTGTTGGCCCACCTGTCAGCCTGTGCTGTTGGCCCACCTGTTGGTCCACCTGTCAGCCTATGCTGTTGGTCCACCTGTCAGCCTATGCTGTTGGCCCACCTGTCAGCCTATGTTGTTGGCCCACCTGTCAGCCTATGGTGTTGGTCCACCCGTCAGCCAATGTTGTTGGCCCACCTGTCAGCCTACGCTGTTGGCCCACCTGTCAGCCTATGCTGTTGGCCCACCTGTCAGCCTATGCTGTTGGCCCACCTGTCAGCCTGTGCTGTTGGCCCACCTATCAGCCTGTGCTGTTGGCCCACCTGTCAGCCTATGCTGTTGGCCCACCTGTCAGCCTATGCTGTTAGCCTATGCTGTTGGTCCACCTGTCAGCCTACCTGTCAGCCTATGCTGTTGGCCCACCTGTCAGCCTATGCTGTTGGCCCACTTATCAGCCTGTGCTGTTGGCCCACCTGTCAGCCTATGCTGTTGGTCCACCTGTCAGCCTACCTGTCAGCCTATGCTGTTGGTCCACCTGTCAGCCTACCTGTCAGCCTATGCTTGCGGCCCACCTGTCAGCCTGTGTCTTTGATATAAACCGAGCGTTGAGCATAAGAATATACAATATACACAGAGAAAAGACTATATTTTCAGTATCCAAAGAGATCGCAAAGGCTTTCCCACACTGTTTCGCTGTAACTTTGTCCAGTGTTTCTAATACAATGTGAGAGAGACGTGCTAAATTCAATAAAGCTTAAAAAAAGGGGGAAAAAAGAAAGAAAAGGGGTTAAAGGCCTCATAACTTTTTACCGAATTCAAATCCACTGAGTCTAGAGCTCGACATACGAAGGCTTGTCATAAACTGGATGCAGCTCCAGGCCAAAGTCCCGGTCAAGGCAAAACTTTCTCGTCTGGATTTAAAACGAAGGTAGTGAGAGCTCGGCCACAGAAGTGTACGAGTAAGCTGAAACT
>NC_134888.1:33449580-33454580 GCF_041734735.1 Babylonia areolata | reverse complement strand
ATGATATCCCGGCGTTAACCAGGCCCGAGAGATACAGACACTTGCAGTGTTGGTCAGATAATTAGAGCAACACACCCAAAGACGCATCCTTAAAGTGGATGACACTCGACTGTGTGGTCCCAGTCTCCCCGTTTAAGCCCACAGCACACTCAACTCTGGGTAGGAGCCGGCCACGGGCCGAAAAACCCACCTCCGCTGGGATTCGAACCCGCGTCCTCCCAGCCGTCAGTCCGCGACGCTAACCACTTCGCCACGGCGGCTGGTATGAGAATCAAATTTCCCTACTCACATTAGGCGTGCGATGGTGGTTAAAACGTCTGCCAGAAAAGATGACTCAGTTCTGTAGTGGCGACCACCCTGGATGCGCGGGTTCGAACCTGCTGAGGATCAGGAAAAAAAAAGAAAAGGCAGCAATACAAGGGCATCCAGGAGTCATGACCTGGGTGCGGCCCGGCCCCCTTAGAGTGTAAGGAGTTAAGGCCCCCTTAGAGTGTAAGTAGTTAAGGCCCCCTTAGAGTGTAAGTAGTTAAGGCCCCCTTAGAGTGTAAGTAGTTAAGGGCCCCTTAGAGTGTAAGGAGTTAAGGCCCCCTTAGAGTGTAAGGAGTTAAGGGCCCCTTAGAGTGTAAGGAGTTAAGGGCCCCTTAGAGTGTAAGGAGTTAAGGGCCCCTTAGAGTGTAAGGAGTTAAGGGCCCCTTAGAGTGTAAGGAGTTAAGGGCCGAAACACTTGACTGAGGGTGGGGCTCCTTCTCTGACGACCTTGTACTGTCCACCTCTCCCTACAGTGTCTTATCACTATGTCATACCATCATCATTTTTTGTCCGCCGTGTGCTGATTTCAGGTTGTACCACGTGGTGTGCTGGGTGGGGTCACTGGCCATGTCGCTGCTGCCCTTCATTGGCGATCACTACGGTCCTTCAGGGTCCTGGTGGTCAGTGCCCTAGTCCTTTTCTTGTCTGGATGGCTCAGCCATCATTCATGAGCAGGGGGGGGGGGGAGGGGGAGGAAGTGTGTGTGTGGGGGGGGGGGGGGGGGGGCGGCGGGTGGCGGAGGGGGGGGGGAGGGCAGCCCTGCAATAGCGCCAACAGTACCCCCCCAAAACGCGACCCCAATACGGGAGCGCGCTACAAACTTTTTTGGGGCAGTCTAAAAGAGCGACCGAGGAAAGAAAAATAAAGAGAGAGAGAGAGAGAGAGAGAGAGAGAACTCAGAACTCAGAAATATTTTACTGCAAGGCCACCGGCCTGTTTGCAAAGGAGGTACATACATACAATTGCGACACACAAAATACCGAATATAAAGTGGGGAGGGACCAATGTCATGGACACAACATTTCATAACTGAAAAAGTAGACAAAGATTATTGGCTCGTGACATATATATATGAAAATATGTTTCAGCTGGATTGACAAAGATGTTGGATGGCAGATGGGCACGTATGTGGTTGTTTTTTTTTGTTGTTTTTTTTTGTTTTGTTGTTGCTTTTTTGTTTTGTTTGTTTGTTTGTTTTTATCTTCTTTCTTTTTTCTTAGTTTTACCCTTTATTCTTTGTCCTTCTTTTTCTTTTTCTTTTCTCTTTTTTTGAGGGAGTCTTCCCAACTTCTGTTTTGTCCTTTTTTTGTTGGATACTCTTTTTTTATCAATACTTTTCGACTTTTTGTTCAACATCAGGTCCTTTTTTTTTTTAGATATGCTTTCTTTTAATAAAAGGTCGACCAACCTCCTATCCCCTCCCCCTCCCCTTTTTCTTACCATCGTTTTTAATGTGTGTTTCTTTGTTTGGTTTTAAACAATGGGTCTTAGCCCTCTCGTTTTTTTTTGTTTTGTTTTTGTTTTTTTGTGTTGGTTTTTGTTTTGTTTTCTTTTTGTTTTTTTGTGTGTTTTTTTTTTTTTTTTTGTGGTTTTTTTTGTTTGTTTGTTGTTGTTGTTTGTGTGGGTTGTTTTTGTTTCCTACTTTTCTTCTTTCGTTCTCATTTTTTAAAATACTTTTTTCCCCGTTGAATGATTCTCTTTCTTTTTGTTGTTGTTGTTGTTAGTCCGTCTGTTGGTCTGAATGTTTTCTATTTCATTTTTTTAAAAAATTGCATTGAATGTTATCTATTTGTTTGAATTTAAATTGTGTGTGTGTGCGTGTGTGTGTGTGTGTGTGTGCGTGTGTGTGTGTGTGCGCGTGTTTGTGTGCGTGTGTGTGTGTATGTGTGTGAATGTTTGAGTGTGTGTGCTTGTGTGTATGTAAATATCCTGGCACAGATACATAAGATACAGAGATGTTTATGACCTCCCCCTGTACTTGCAAAAAATGTTTGTTTTGTTTTTTTTTATCATGAGATTGACCATCATAGTATGTCCACACTAACTGCATTAATTCACTGTATTTGTGCTGACAAATAACAGAGAATGTTTGTTAAAGAGAAAAAGAAAAGAAAAAGAAAACCCACACACACAATCCCCGCCCCTCCACACACACACACACACACACACACACAATGTAGGTTGTGAAAAGGCTAACTTTGATAAGAAGTGTCAACGTTACTGACCACAGGTCATTCATTCTTCAATGAAATGTGGTAAGTAAAAATGACATCGGAGCTCAAATAATAAGTTGAATATAGAATCGGTAATCTTAGGAAATGATGATACTGAAAAAACAAATAAACAACAACAACAAAAAACCCATGAAATATCTACTCATATAATAATTCTTTTAGCAAACTACTTTGTCTACAAATGCAGAATTAAGAAAATTAGACTATGTGCAGGGCATTTATTTAAGAAACCATCATAAAATAGAATGATGTGTGCAATCAATGGAAATGTTTAAACACCGTCTTTACCAGAAAGTGGTGTCCATTTCTAAAACTTCTTGAATACAATAGTTCATTACAAATTATGGCGAAATATCAAAATGCGCAACAATGATACAGGTGTATGTAAATGTATGTATAGATACGCGAGTGCATATCTGTGTGCATACATAGAGTATATTATGGCTGTGTATTTTGTATATCCTGTCTTATTATGTCACTGTTCAGACGGAATGTGTTGATTCATTAATTGAGGTCTCATGTGTTTAATGGTAATCGTCGTATGGTTCGTGTTCTTTTTCCATTGTGTTGCTCGACACGTATTATGTGAGCAAAGTGTCAATAATTCTATGCTGATGCTTTATATAATGCTTTGTTATAACATTACACACACTGCACACATTGCACACACTGCACACATTGCACACACTGAACCACTTTTAATATCTAATGACAGTGTCTTCAAGTTGACCTTGAAAAAAGTGAAAGAAAAAAAATAAACAACAACAACAACAACAAAAATTAAAACAAACAAAACAAACAAACAGCAACAGTGGGGACATTTTATTTCTAGTGAACAATTACTCCTAACTTCTCTTAGCTTTTGCTAAAATACTGTAATTATTATTATTATTATTATTATTATTATCATTATCATTATCACTATTATTATTATTATTATTATTAATCACAGTTTACCTGAAGAAGGACCTATGGTTAGAAATGTTGACATTTCTTATCAAATTAATTCTCAGCCCATGTTTTTGGTTGGTTTGTTTGTTTGTTTGTTTGTCGCTGTTGCTGTTTTATTTAACAGAAATTCTCAGTTTGTAAGTTTCTTTGGCTTCCGTTGTTCCGCTGTTAGTGTTGTGTTTTCCTCTCTTCTTTCTCTCCGTCTTCTACAGATGGTACGTTCCTCTCTTCATCGTTATCTTCACCCTCGTCATCGTTTATGGATACATCGTCTTCACGATGTATAGGATGGTGAGTTTTGTCTCTTTCTGACGACAACACACACAGCGGGGACACACACACACACACACACACACACACACACACACACGGTTCACACACACACACACACACACACGGTTGACACACACACACACACACACACACGGCGACAACACCACACTACAACACAACACAACACAACACACACACACACACACCACACACACACAACACAACACAACAAAACACACACACACACACACCACCACCACCACCACCACCACCACACCACACAACACACAACAAACACACACACACACACACACACACACACACACACACACACACACACACACACATCACTCCACTCCACACCACACCACAACACAGCACAACACAACACACACACACAGACACACACGCGTACACACACACCACAACACAACGCAGCACACACACACACACACACCACAACACACACACCACACCACACACAACACAACACAGCACAACACAACACACACACACACACACACACACACACACACGTGCGTTTTTCTCCTCTTCTATATCATATCTCTCCTATTCACTTCACGTCACCCGTTTTGTTGTTGTTCTAAACACATGAAACCACATGTGAACCATGGACGCTTTGCCTCTTAGCGCTATGATCATTATTGTTGTTGTTGCAGTTATTGTTAGTATTTCTACCAGTAGGAATAGCTGTTGCTGTGATTGTTATTGCTGTTGAATTGAATTTTTTATATTTAAAAAAAAAATCAATTAATTAATTAATATTTATTTATTATTATCATTATTATTACTTTTTATCTATTTATTTTTATTTATTATTTTGTTGTTGTTGTTGTTATTTTTACATTATTTTTTTATTTTTTTTATTTTTTAATATCTTTTTTTTTTTCTCAAGGCTGGCTATGCGCGTTGGGTTACGCTGCTGGTCAGGCATCTGCTTGGCAGATGTGGTGTAGCGTATATGGATTTGTCCGAACGCAATGACGCCTCCTTGAGCTACTGACACTACTACTACTACTACTACTACTGAAACCAGTATTGATGTTTGATTTTATCGGACAGGCCACTGATTGGGCCCGGACATATGACCCGGACACCAGACAGTTGCAGGTGGGCACGATGTTGTAATGTTGGCGAGTGGTGGATGGCGTCAGTGGGTGTGTCGATTTTTTTGATTTTTTTTAAAAATTATTATTATTATTATTTTTTTAT
>NC_134888.1:33379580-33444580 GCF_041734735.1 Babylonia areolata | reverse complement strand
ACACACACACACACACACGCACACACCTTCCTGCCCTCCCCCCGTCTCCAGCTCCCCATCCGACACATCCCTGCCACTCACAAAGAGTATGATAATCTTATCCATCGTCTTCTGTTTTTGGCGGCACCATAGCCAAATCGGTCATGTGTTGGGCTTCTGATCCAGGGTTCACCAGTGATCAGGGTTCCAGGCCCCGTTTCGGCATGGTGTTGTGTTCTTGGGGAAAGGCACTTTGTCTAAATTTGACCATGTTTCTCCTCTCCTTCAGTCTCTCCACTGGTTGCCTGTAACTATAAGCTATCCACTCTGACCTTTTCTGCAGTCACCGGATCTGGCCCCAAGTATCTTTCTGAACTCCTCCATATCTACACCCCGTCTCGCCAGCTCCGTTCTTCCTCAGATACTCGACTTCTCAGGATACCTTACATCAGAAGTAAGACCTATGGACACAGATCGTTTTCTTTTCAATGGCCAAAGACATGGAACAAACTCCCTGATAACATCTGTCATTCTGATTCCCTCGCATATTTTAAATCTCGTCTCAAAACTCACCTTTTCCCTCAGCAATAAGTTCAATTGTGGCAGGTCCACTTCCTTTGCGTTAGCTGTGCTTCACTATGTGTGTATACATATGTATGTGTACTACATGCATGTATATGAATGTGTATTGTGTGTGCGTGTGTTTATGTAAGTTTGTGCCTGCCTATGTGTGCGTATGTGTTAGATACACATGTATGTTAAAATGTATGTATGCAGTGTGTGTGTGTGTGTGTGTGTGTGTGTGTGTGTGTGTGTAGTCACATTTTGGAGTGTGTATGTAACATAGATATAATGTTTTATGTTAACAAAAGCGTTTTTGTAAAGCACCTAGAGCAGATTTCTGGATACTGTGCTATATAAGTATCCATTATTATTATTATTACTTTACTCCGATTTTCCTCACACCACCAAAGTGTGAATGGGTAACTGACTCTGGCTGGAAAAGGTTTTAAACGTCAGAAGAGGACTGACTGGGCCCCGCCTTATTACCATGCCATATCCATGTCAGTATCAATAGCTGAAGGAGGCGTCACTGCGTTCGGTCAAATCCATATATGCTACACCACATCTGCCAAGCAGATGTCTGACCAGCAGCGTAACCCAACGCGCTTTGTCAGGCCCCTAAAAAAAATATTAAAAAAAAATAATTAAAAAAAAAAAAAAAAAAAATATATATATATATATATATATATATATATATATTATAAAATAAAGAAAAATTTTTTTTCAATATAATAAAGTGAAAAATAACAAAAAAATAAAAAATAATAAAATAAAATACCATGTCAAGCCCATGACACAGTATATATGAAACGTACTGGACCGATAACCGTAAAAGGAAAGAGGCCCTTTACGGGTTTTGTTTGTTTGTTTGTTTTGTGTTGTTGTTTTTGTGTGTGTGTGTGGTGTTGTTGTTGTTTGTTTTTGTTTTTTTTTTGTTTTTTTTGTTTTTTGTTGTTGTTGTTGTTGTTTTGTTTGCTTTTTTATCTTTGTTTGGTTGTTGTTGTTTTTTTTAGCGTTTTGTTGTTGACTTGCTCTAAGACCCATCTGGAAATCCCAGGTCAACAAATGTGCAGATCTGCTCATGCCTGACTCCCCCACCCCCACCCCCGCCTTCGTGTGTATACGCAAGCAGAAGATCAGATTCGCACATAAAAGATCCTGTAATCCATGTCAGCGTTCGGTGGGTTATGGAAACAGGAACATACCCAGCAGGCGCACCCTCGAAAACGGTGTTTGGCTGCCTACATGGCGGCGTAAAAACGGTCATACACGTAAAAGCTTACTCTTGTACATACGAGTGAACGTGGGAGTTGCAGCCCACGAACGAAGAAGAAGAAGAAGAAGAAAAACCCTTCATTACCGGGGGGAAAAACCCAGAAGAAACATTTTCAAGTCATAAAACAATAACCAAAACATTAAGCCTGAAACTGAGAAAACGTTATGGAGATATACCACTCCAGATAATCTGTGTGAATTTTCAGCCTTCCAGAGTTATATCCCTTCTTTCTGATGATCTCATCAGTGACATCACCATGCACGTACCTGGTACGTTGTGCGGCGCTGAAGGTGGTGTAAATGATAACATGTTTCAACGTAGTCTGTAGGAACGTCAGAATGTTGATGACAATTGAATATGTTGTGTATTTTATTTGCCACGTACAGGTCGCGTTGCTGAGGAAGAGGTCCCCTCCAGTGGTGGCCCAGTCTTACCAAATGGAGGTCTCTACCACCAGTGCCAATGCCGAAAGCAGCGAACAGGGAGCCAGATATTAAACTCACACTGGTTGTGTGTGTGTGTGTGTGTGTGAATCAGAATCAATCAGAATGAGAAACAATTTTACTTGTCATATTAAACCTTAACAAGGTTTATAAGTGTGTGTGTGTGTGTGTGTGTGCGCGCGCGCGCGCGCGTGTGTGTGTGTGTTCTCTGGTTTAACATCTAGCAACTGTTGTGCGATTTCAGATGAAAGACAGAACCAACACACACACACACACACACACACACACACACACACATATATATATACTATACAAACACACACACACATACATACATACATACATACATACATACATACAAATTCTGTACGGTAAACAGTCGTGTCCGACAATTTAGGTTTTAGGACAGTCGGCTTTAGGGTGGTTCCCAAAGGTCAACTGGCCCCCAGGGCTGCAGCATTCAGAGCCAGTGCAATCTTGCCTCCTAGTTTTTGAGTCATAGTCCTTCACAAAAGACTAAGCTGTAAATGATTTTCCCCATTGTAATGGAGTAACCATTGATCATCTTTACTTTGCTGTTGGGCCAACTGTAAGCCTATGTTATTATCTGTGAGTGTTGGGCACTGTCGACTATAACCATCAGAACAACAGAGGAGGCAACTGCTGTCCCAACTATCTGGGCTAGGATTCACACACACACACACACACACACACACACACACACACACACACACACACACACACACACAACGTAGCGAGAATCTCACATAATGCAAGCTGCAAACTTAGACAATAATGTGTTGAAAAGTTACGTGTATTTTCACTGAAATTTAACAACAGTATCTCTGCTTAAGGTTGTGTGTATTTCGACTACACACATTTGTATCTTTGTTTTAATGATGTGTGCACTTTGACTATGAAGATACATTTGTACTCATGTTTAAGGATGTGTGTATTTTGACTATGCAAATATATTTGTGTCTGTTTTAATGATGTGTGTACTTTGACTATGTAGATACATTTGTAGCCATGTTTAAGGATATGTGTATTTTGACTATGCAAATACATTTGTGTCTGTTTTAAGGATGTGTGTATTTTGACTATGCAAATACATTTGTGTCTGTTTTAATGATGTGTGTACTTTGACTATGCAAATACATTTGTGTCTGCTTTAAGTATTTTGACTGTGCAAATACATTTGTGTCTGTTTTAAGGATGTGTGTTTTCTGACTAAGGAAATACATTGGTATCTCATTTTTCAAAGATGCATGTATTTTGACTTAGTAAATACATTGCTGTCTTTGCACAAAGGCTTTGTGTAAGTGAATACATCGGTATCTCATTTTTGATGATGTATGAATTTTGACATTTTTGAAAGGAGAATGAAAAAAAAAAAACCCAGTAAACTGGTGAATAATGCCCCCTCCCCCTCCCTTCCCCCGGGATGCATGAAACTAGAGATATAAATCAATGGATGGACGGTGTGTGTGTGTGTGTGTGTGTGTGTGTGTGTGTGTGTGCATTTGCATGTACAGTTGCGTATGTGTGTGCATATGTACATACGTAGGACGCACGTACGTATGTATGTACATGGATGCATGTGTATAGTAGAAGTAGTAGTAGTAGCAGAAGCATCAGTAGCAGTAGTCGTAGTAGTAGTAGTAGTAGTAGTACGTTCATTCAATGTTTTGTGTGTGTGGGTTTGTTTGTTTTTGTTGTTGTTTTTTCCCCAAATAATGTGACATTAACGTGATATTAGAAGATGTGTTTGTGTGCTTGTATATATGTGCGTACGGTGGCATTAGGGAGAAACACGCCTGTCTGGATCAAACACGCTATCACACACACACACAAATACGTGTGCGCTCGAAGGCACACACACACAGGCACTAATACACCACCCACCCACCCACCCACACTTTTACGTGCAACTGACCCCGGTATGTGTGCGTGTGAGTGAACGTGTTTGTGTATATGCGCATATGAATCGATTGTTCCTCTCTCTCTCTCTCTCTGTGTCTGTGTGTGTGTGAGAGACACCTTTTGTAACACCTGTTCGCCAACAGATGAAGGAAATCGTTTACCTCCCAATACACGACCCTCGAATCAGCTGAGACACGGAACAAGTGTCATTGACCTTCACTGGCTTTAGAACCAAAGTATGTCGCCTTGGTCAGTCAGTAGCGCGTTTCACTCCTTCCCACTCTCCGTCTCACAACTCTCTTTCTCTCTGTCTGTCTGTCTGTGTCTTTCTCTCTCTCTTTTCACATACACACTGATTCATCCACTCACACTCACATATTCACACACTCACACACACTCTCTCTCTCCCTCATACAAATGCACACTGACACATCCACTAACTCACACATTCACACACACACACACACGCATGCGTGCGCGCACGCTCTCACTCACACACACACACACGTGCGCGCGCGCACTCACTCACACACACACACGCATGTGCGCGCGCGCACACACACACACAGACACAAACACCAAACCAAAAAGGCGAAAGAAACTGCATGGGGAACGTGCTTTCTCTTTCATTGGACCTGTCATCTGGAACAAACTCCTTTATTCTGTTCCACACACTTAGTCTTTGTCTTTGTTCAATCAGTTCTCTTCCACGGTTGTTAGTTTTTTCCGCCCTGTGTGTCTGTCTGCCAATGTTGGTGGGTGGAAAGAGGTATGGGGTTGTATCAGAATGAATGCTTGGTGTGTGTATGTGTGTGTGTGTGTGGGGGGGGGGTATCTGTGTGTGTGTGTGTGCGTGTGTGTGTGTGACACCTTTTGTAACACCTGTTCGTCAACAGATGAAGTTAATCGTTTACCTCCCAAAACACGACCCTCGAATCAGCTGAGACACGGAACAAGTGTCATTGACCTTCACTGGCTTTAGAACCAAAGTATGTCGCCTTGGTCAGTCAGTAGCGTGTTTCACTCCTTCCCACTCTCCACCTTACAACTCTCTTTCTCTCTGTCTGTCTCTTTCTTTCTCTCTCTCTTTTCACATACACACTGATTCATCCACTCACACTCACATATTCACACACTCACACACACTCTCTCTCTCCCTCATACACATGCACACTGACACATCCACTAACTCATACACACACACACACACACACATACGCGCATGCGTGCGCGCACGCTCTCACACACACACACACACACACACACACACGCATGCGTGCGCGCACGCTCTCACTCACACACATATGTGCGCGCGCGCACTCACTCTCACACACACACACACACACACGCACGTGCGCACATACACACACACACAAACACCAAACCAAAAAGGCGAAAGAAACTGCATGGGGAACGTGCTTTCTCTTTCATTGGACCTGTCATCTGGAACAAACTCCTTTATTCTGTTCCACACACTTTGTCTTTGTTCAATCAGTTCTCTTCCACGGTTGTTAGTTTTTTTCCGCCCTGCGTGTCTGTCTGCCAATGTTGGTGGGTGGAAAGAGGTATGGGGTTGTATCAGAATGAATGCTTGGTGTGTGTATGTGTGTGTGTGTGTGTGGGGGGGGGGGGGGTATCTCTGTGTGTGTGTGCGTGTGTGTGTGTGACACCTTTTGTAACACCTGTTCGTCAACAGATGAAGTTAATCGTTTTCCTCCCAAAACACGACCCTCGAATCAGCTGAGACACGGAACAAGTGTCATTGACCTTCACTGGCTTTAGAACCAAAGTATGTCGCCTTGGTCAGTCAGTAGCGTGTTTCACTCCTTCCCACTCTCCACCCTACAACTCTCTTTCTCTCTGTCTGTCTCTTTCTTTCTCTCTCTCTTTTCACATACACACTGATTCATCCACTCACACTCACATATTCACACACTCACACACACTCTCTCTCTCCCTCATACACATGCACACTGACACATCCACTGACTCACACATTCATACACACACACACATACACACACACACGCATGCGTGCGCGCACGCTCTCACACACACACACACAGACACACACGCATGCGTGCGCGCACGCTCTCACTCACACACACATGTGCGCGAGCGCACTCACTCACACACACACACGCACGTGCGCACATACACACACACACAAACACCAAACCAAAAAGGCGAAAGAAACTGCATGGGGAACGTGCTTTCTCTTTCATTGGACCTGTCATCTGGAACAAACTCCTTTATTCTGTTCCACACACTTAGTCTTTGTCTTTGTTCAATCAGTTCTCTTCCACGGTTGTTAGTTTTTTTCCGCCCTGCGTGTCTGTCTGCCAATATTGGTGGGTGGAAAGAGGTATGGGGTTGTATCAGAATGAATGCTTGGTGTGTGTATGTGTGTGTGTGTGGGGGGGGGGGGGCGAGGGGGGGTATCTCTGTGTGTGTGTGCGTGTGTGTGTGTGACACCTTTTGTAACACCTGTTCGTCAACAGATGAAGGAAATCGTTTTCCTCCCAAAACACGACCCTCGAATCAGCTGAGACACGGAACAAGTGTCATTGACCTTCACTGGCTTTAGAACCAAAGTATGTCGCCTTGGTCAGTCAGTAGCGTGTTTCACTCCTTCCCACTCTCCACCCTACAACTCTCTTTCTCTCTGTCTGTCTCTTTCTTTCTCTCTCTCTTTTCACATACACACTGATTCATCCACTCACACTCACATATTCACACACTCACACACACTCTCTCTCTCCCTCATACACATGCACATTGACACATCCACTAACTCACACACACACACGCATGCGTGCGCGCACGCTCTCACTCACACACATGCGTGCGCGCACGCTCTCACTCACACACACATGTGCGCGCGCGCACTTACTCACACACACACACGCACGTGCGCATACACACACACACACACACACCAAACCAAACAGGCGAGAGAAACTGCATGGGGAACGTGCTTTCTCTTTCATTGGACCTGTCATCTGGAACAAACTCCTTTATTCTGTTCCACACGTTTAGTCTTTGTCTTCGTTAAATCAGTTATCAACACTCACCTCTTCCACAGTTGTTAGGTGTTTTTTTCCGCCCTGCGTGTCTGTCTGCCATTGTTGGTGGGTGGAAAGAGGTATGGGGTTGTATCAGAATGAATGCTTGGTGTGTGTGTGTGTGTGTGTATGTGTATGTGTGTGTGTGTGTGTGTGTGTGTGTGTGTGTGTGTGTGTGTGTGACCTGTTTATTTTGTGATGCACATTTAGCAAATGAAAGTCATGAAATGTATCTGCATCCGTGTACGTATGAGCAATTGCATTTGTAAACGATCTGGGCTCTCCGGAGACAGGGCGTCCTAACATTCATTATTATTATTATTATTACACACACACACACACACACACGCGCGCGCGCGCGCGCGCGCGCATTCACACACACACACACACGCACACGCACACGCACTCCACCCTTCACCCAACCCTCCCATGTTCCTCCACCTCTTGGCGAACTGACTAAGCCGAACTAATAGTAATACACCATTTCGCGGTTGTGTTATTTGTCCTGAGACATAGTGGTAACATCCCACAGTTGCAGTACTAATGTAGTGGGAACATGATCCTTCCTTCCCCGCCCCAACAACCTCTTCTAAGCTCCAGAAAGGTTGTACATGACCTTGAGTTGCTGTTATTATTCAGTCGAATATAAGCGGATTGTGTTGGTTTTGTTGTTGTTTTTTAAAAGTTCTTCCTGGTTTGGTACGTCTGGAGAGAGGTCGGGGCTTCTTTTTTTTTTCAGTACTATACTGAGCCCTTGAAGAGTTGAGTTTGTTTCGCTGAGAAGACTGACAGCACAGTCATATGTACAGCTTTGCCTGTGTCGTTCAAAACTGCCGGTTATCTGTCTTTCTATCTACCTATCTATGATATATAAAGACACGTGACACATTCACACAGACACAGACGTATATATACATATATAGTGATATATATAGAGAGATAGATAGATAGATAGATAGATATATATATATTATATATATGTGACATATATTTGTGTGTGTGTGTGTGTGTGTTGTTTTCATTTGTGTATTTTTGTTGTTTCTTCTTCCGAGTTTTTTTTATGTAGAGAGGTGTGAGTGTGGTGGGGAGACAGAATGAATTGGGATGAAAATGGAAAGGAGAGTGGCATGGGGATGTGTGTGTGTGTGTGTGTGTGTGTGTGTGTGTGTGTGTGTGTGTGTGGTATGAATCAACGAAAATGCGCGCGCGCGCGCACACACACACACACACTACACACGAACACACACAAACACACTACACCACACACATACACACACAGAGAAACACACACATTACACGACACACATACACATGCACACAGACACACGCAGACCTACAAGACACATACACACACACACAAAAGTTGAGGGAGTGAGACAGCGGTGGCAGGCTGGCAGGCAGGCAGTGATCCATTCAACAACCCGGACCTGGCGTTAGTGCTTGCATTCACTGTCAGCAAAAGGCAGCCAGCTATAGCAAGGAGAAAGAATGTGTAATATAAGTCCACCATTCTACCTTGTTTACCAGCTACCCGACGAGGACAGCCTTCACCTACTAAGTAATCCGACCAGCGCCGGTAAGTTCCTGTCCTTTTTTTGTCAGTGTACCGAGAGGTCAGGATGTGAGGTCATTTCAGGTCAGAGGTCAGGCAAGTACATCAGTCAAGTACATCAGTCTTCCTTACTCGCCAGGTTAGTCATGTCTCGGTGTCAGGGACTGATCGACTGATAGTTATCACTGTGTGAAATGTTTCTGATAGTTGTCAGTGGTCACTGTACTGCTTGCTATGTGGTGCATGTGTTTTCATGTCTTTCACTTTTGTCGCTAGAGTGACTTTCCTGTGATTTGTATGTATGTATGTACATTCGTATGTATTTATTTATGTATATATCTGCCTATGTCATTGCCTATTTTTTCTTAGTTTTTTTTCTTCTTCTTCCATTTTCTGTAAGTCTGAAGGACGGAAAGTGTGAGAGAGAAACAAAAGAGTGAGAGAAAGAGACAGGGGTAGATAAACAAGGGGATGAGAGCGGGTTTGAGAGAGACAGAGAGAGACAGACAGACAGAGAGACAGACAGAGAGAGAGAAAGACAAAGAGAGAGAAAGGGAGGGAGGGAGGGAGAGAGACAGAGAGAGCGGATAATACAAGACAAAGAAAAAATTCTACATTTCCGAAGAATACTAAACACTGGCGTACTTTTTTGTTTTTTACACCCAGTCCCCCCACCCACCCCCACCCCACCCCCCACCTTACCCCCCGCCCCCCTTCCACCATGAACATGGTCTACACGGTGACTGTTACCAGTCCAGTGATCTGACTTGGTCGTGTGCCGGGGTACTGCACTGCTGAACGCATCACCAACATTCTCCATTTCTGGTGCTGGTGGTTTGTGGTATAGGGCCTGAGTTCCGGCAAAGCTTTTCTCTGTTCCACTCAGTGAAATTATTGTCTGTCCACTTCTTTCGCTGTCTGCCTTATCTCCTTTCTTTTTTTCTTCCACGCACCGTTCCTGAATGATGGTCTTGAAGAGTCCGTCAGATCTTGTTACGTGGCCATATCATCCCATTTTCCTTCTTTTTTTTTCACAGTTGTCAGGTCCTCCTACCGACCAACGTGCTGTCTGGTGGTTTTAATGACTTATCCATTTGTTATGTGATCCTTGTAGGCGATGCCAAGAAGCTTTCTGAAGCATCACATTGCCACTACTTGGATCCTTGTATGAAACTCTGCTGTGAGAGTGCAGGACTCACATGCATACAAAAAAAAGTTCTGCTAATGTGTGCAGGAGTTTTAGCTTTGTTATGAGACTGATATTCATGTCTCTACATAGGGACTTCAGTCTAGCCAGTGCTGTTGAAGTCTGCGTAGTTTTTGTCAGTACTTTGTCTTGGACCCTTCTCCACTGATGATGGCACCAAGGAATATTAAGCAGCCTCATTGTTTCATGCTTGGCGTCCACTGATATTGGTCTTAGTCTAAACTGGATCCTCGCAGTTTGGCATGGTTTTCATCTTCTCAGTGCTGATCTCCATTCCATACTTGATTTATTTTATGTTTCGTCCAAGCATTTTGCCAGTTCTGTCAATTCTTCCTAATTGCATGCCCCCACTGATCACTGACACAAGCAAAGTGATGCTCAAAGTGATCCCAAACAGACACAGACCACAAACAGAATAAGACATTGCAGAAGAACACGCTGGGTTCTGAAGTGGAAGAAGCACCACTGAACAGATTTCCATCCTTTACGTTATGCGTGAGAAAAACAGCTACCACCAACAAAACATCTACCTTGTCTACATTGACTTCATGAATGCGTTTGACCGAGTGTTGCATGATGTACTGTGGACAACAATGAAAATGCAAAACATGGACTACAAGCTGATCAACACCATTCAAAGCTGTGGGCAAAACGCAACAGTTCCGTCTTCATTCAAGGAACTGTCGGATATTACTTCCATACTTCAATTGGGGTTCGTCAAGGCTGTCTTCTATCTCCCACACTCTTTCTGGAATGGATAATGATTGATAATACCCAGGAAGAACACTCTTGTACTATCAACATCAGAGGACGTACCGTCATTAACCTCACATTAAATGATGATATTGATGAGTCTACACTACACAATGCTAAAGAAAGGCATAAGCTCAATGACAATAAAATATATAGGAAATCACACACACACACACACACACACACACACACACACACACACACACACACACACGCACGCACACTCAAACACAAACACACTCAAACACACATGCCCAAATAAAACCAACACACACGCGCGCGCGCGCGCACGCACGCACACACACGCACAGAACATAATGATTTCAATAGAGGGAACATAGTGGGGCGGATGGGTGGGAGGAGGCAGACAGACAGACAACTAACCATTTCCACATCCAAGAGCCAGTTTGATCCGGTGTTAGGGGTGTTATCTGCGAACGCGTGAAAATCACGTTGAAGCTGGCTAATGATGTCGGACAGACAAAACAATATTGGACTAAGAACTGGACCTTGGGGAACAACAAATCGAAGAAGAAGTTTGAATTCAAAATGATAATATGAAATAAATACCCTTTGAGTATGACTGGAAAGGTACGATTTAATTCAACTGAAGCCTGTGCCTGGTGACGTAATTATTCATGGGTACAAGGCCATGCAGCGTGAATTGTGGTTTGTATCATTCATTCCCATGAAAACCTTGCAGAGAAATTGTGAGAAAGCTAGAATGAGTTGTCAGGTGTATGTGTGTGTGTGTGTGTGTGTTTGTGTGTGTGGACGTTTATGAACTGAATCACACAATGGTGGAGCAGCCCCAAACACAAGTGACCGTGAACTGCTTCACAAGAGCATTGACGTCAACACGACACGCACAAACCCAACTGAACACACACACACACACACAACACACACACACACTCTGACCATCTCCCTCCTCCCTCGTCTCTGTCGTTCTTTTGCTGTCTGTGCCCCCTATCCCACCCCTCTCCTATCTCTGCGTGAGTGTGTGTGGGTCCACTGATCTGAAAATATTTCAGATGAGCGGTGAGGGGCTGGGTGACAGGGAGGGGCAGTGGAGCGAGTATGAAAAGGACAATGAGGGAGGCGTGACAGAACCTGGTGTGAACTGAATGGAGATCTGCAGAATAGAATCGGACTGCTCGTGGAATATCCGGGTCTGTCTGCAAGGCCGAGGGGCCTACATTTACCCCCTCCCTACACCCCTCCCCCGCACCCCCCCCCCCCTGTCCCCCCCACCAGGAATGATGTAGGCTTGTCTTAACTCACTCAGTACGGCCAGTCCTCTCTTCTCCTCTACACAGACCTCTCGGATGTCCAGTGGGTGTCTCAATGACCCAACCTTTAGCTTCCGTCGTCAGAACTGTGGTATTCTTTGTCAACATTCACCTCTTCAGTATAAGAGCCTTCCGCTTGCAATATTTTGATGATGGTAATTGGGATGAAACGCTGTTAACGTCGTCTCTTTCGCCGTTCGTATGGAGAGAGTTAAAATGTTATTCGGTGTCTGCTGAACTCATTTTTGCATGCTCTCAAAACAGAAAAATTGGACGCACTCTGTGTCGTAAACCGCAGAGGAAGAAGACAATAAATCTACTGTCAGAATGTGTTCTTGTGCCTTATTACTTTTTCGCGTTATTTCTTTCTCTCATTCTGTAGTCCTACGCCAACATTTTGATTTAAACAATATAATTGAAAACAAATTCTATATAATATACAAGTTTCGAACAACAAACTTAATGCTTGTGCACCCGTCCACGTCTGCCCAAACGGTAATTTCTTTCCACTGAAACCCATGCAAGGGAAACAAAATTAAAGGATCCAAACATCAACCACCAAAAGCTTATGATATTTCATTCAATATTATATTTATATGACAGATATACGAAAGGTCCCTTTTTCCGCAATATGTCCCCTTTCTCTTCATCAGCCACCAAAAAGAGTCCTATCCTGGATTTAACAGAGATCTACTATCCACCATGGTGCATGATCAGAATACCATGGCTCCAGTACACCATCTGGTGTTGTCTCTGAAGGATTCGTGATAAACCGATCATAGTCTCGTAGTTTTGCTCATTGATAACGAGTTCAGTCCGAGGATGGAACGCTGTACCCAGTGTCAATCATTCTAATTAAGACTATTCTTGTTGCCAGTCGAGCTCAGGCAAAGTTGAAAGAATTGGAGCCCACTCTGGAACGGAACCCTTAATTCGGTCCCGCACTGAGTGTGTCCAAGACGACTCCAGTCAGAATGCAACAGAAAGACCCCGTACTTCACCGACATCGAGAGATATTAGGACGGGATCTGCTTTACTAACAAAAAGGGGGTCCTCTACCATCATTCCCGGAAGGGAAACATCAAGGCAAAGCAAGTAGTTGTACCTCAAGGACTAAGGCTGACCGTTCTGTTGTTGGGGCATGATGCTGCCATGGTCGGACATGTTGGCGTGAGGAGGACGCTGAAAGGATTTGGCAAGATTCGCTCATGGCGATGCGCACTGTTGCTAGTTCTCTACCCAGCAGCTGCGCTGAAGAAGCCGGCCGGATCGCCGACGAAAGCTACGCAAGTGAGTGGCCTTCTATGACTGAGAGATCGGTTTAACTTGGTAGTCATTAAGACTTTTACTGGCCTGGAATGCATTCTAAGTGACGAGTGTTGCCGTTCCTGTGACATTTGTCAACGAACTGTTCCAAAAAGTCGGAATATACGTGTTCCATCGGGGCTTGTGCCGCTGGTACATGTACCTTTCACCAAAGTGGGGACTGACCTCATCGGACCCATTGTACCTGTCTCCGCTCGAGGACACCAGTACATTAATTTTTTGGTTCTGGTCGACGAATCCACACGATACCTTGAAGCACTTCCACTCAAGTCCATATATTCAGTGCTGAAGCTCTATGGTGAGTGTGGGCAAGAGTTGGTATTCCTGATGTGATGCACTCGGATCAGGGAACTCAGTTCGTCTCAGAATTGATGCACGTCCATCATCTCTTAGGACTTCGTGGTGAGATTCCTACAGCATACCATGCAGTCTACACTACACAAAGAATCTAATTTCCTAAATGAAAAAAGTTTCGTTTTCGTTTTCGATTTCGATTTCCTTCTCTCTCTCTCTCTCTCTTCAGAGCCTTGGCTACCCCCAAAATGTCAGAAATTTCATTTACTTACAATACTATCGTATTTTAAGTTGTCTGCCCTTTGCTGAGGTGCGTAAATTTCCTTTTACAGTGTATGCGCGTATAATGGTTAAAGCGTTGTGAGTATGAAGATGCACATGTTGAGGGTAGGATAACAGGTAAGAGACAGGGCTGGGTACGAGGTGAATATACAGTCATTGGTCTTCACCATTCATATGTAATAGTTATATTTTGTAGTCGATTGTATCAGAAATGTACTTTATTTGCACTTGTCGTGATCGGGGCTGTGTTCAGTGTTCTCTCTCCGTCTCTGCCTCTCTCTCTTTCTGCTGTCACGTCTATGAGCCTTTGTTTGCTCTCTCTCTCTCTCTCTCTATATATATATATATATATGTATGTATATATATATATATATATATATATATATATATATTGTTATATATAGTAATGTGTAGTAATATATATATATATATATATATATATATATATATATATATATATTAAATAAGAATGATTGCTCAACACACAAGAAACGTCCACACGCCTTTTGCCAGAATGGAATGCCCACGTCTGCCCTGTCGTCTCTTCTGTCTGACTGTGGTGGTAGCGCTGACCTCCGCCGGCCCTTTGCTGCCAACATCCACCTCTCCCCTCACCCGCACACCTGACGGTGATGGCACCAACACAGGAACCCCAATCTCTGGCGTGGAGAGCGGCAACTCCAGCAGTAGCAGCAGCCAACACAACAGTCCCACCAATCTGACATCCAGGCCGCCCCCCGTGAACTCCCACACCACCACCTCCTCCCCTCCCCGGTTGACCCGATGTCGGTACGACCTGACAGAATATGCGGACAACACTTACTATGAGGTGGACGGTGAAAGTCTGCCACTGCTGCTGAAGCTGTACCAGATGGCCCAGAACGAATCCCGGTGTTACCTCAGCAGGCGGGATCTGGAGAGCATGATGGATCCTTCCGCCACCAGTGACGCCATCGTGGCCTTCCTCATGTACTGTCCGAATCCCCAGGGGACGGACGTGGCGTTCATGGAGGACTATGAAGCTGCGGATCTGGACGCCTCTTCCCGTCCTGCCACGTCCGGCAACAGTTCTCTTCCTTCTGGAACAGGAAGTAAGGAGCAAAGGGCAGGAAACACGTCATCCCCTTTCCGGTGGTACCCACACGCAATGTCCTATTTCCTGACGGCGGACTGCCGGGTCAACCTGAAGGCCGTGGACATTGTGGCCAACATGTCGGAGTTGCGCTGGCTGGTGCTGTCTGCCAACAAAGCCTGGAACTTGAGCGAGATGGTGGAAAAGCCCGAGCTGTGCCGGGCCTTCAGAAACGTGGTGGCACTGGTCATCATGAGAGACTGGACCACCAGCACTTACCTGCCCCACCTGGCGCTGTGTGAGAACTACCTGCACAGCCTGGTGGAGCTGCACCTCACCAACGACAGTCTGACGTCGTTTCCTCAAATGCTCCACTCGGCGGTGCCCAACCTAAGGACCCTGATGATAGATGACAACAATCTGACGGCCCCCGTGGACTTTCCCTGGCCCTCGGGATTCACCAAATTGCCCCGGAACATGAGCAGAACCAAACATGTCAACATCAAATACAGCTTTGGCAACTCTATTGACATAAATCCTTACATGTTCCGTAGGATCTATCTCATGAACGGCAACAGAATAACCAACCTGACTCATTTTCAGTTCCACAGTGATTTCCAGTATATATCCATAGAGCGAAATGGACTGAAAGAAATCGCTGCTGATGTTTTTGATAACGTGCCATCACTTCAGTTTCTAAGCTTGGCTCACAATGACCTGGAATCGCTTCCAGAGAATGTGTTTGCTCGTCTGGTGAATCTGAGGAGATTGGACCTCCAGGGCAACAAACTGGTCAGTCTGCCGACTCCTGTCTTCAGCACCGTGAGGAAGCTGAAACGTCTGGACCTGGGCCACAACCACCTGCAGGTCATCCAGGAAGGTCTGTTCACCAGCCTCCAAGAACTGACCCGGATCAGCCTGAAGAACAACCAGATTGTGGAGATCCGGAAAGAAGCCTTCACCAATCATGCAGTGAAGCTCCAACGCTTGGAGCTGCAGCACAACCCGCTGAGGACCTTTCCTGTCATCGTGTTTCTGCTAAGAAGTCTGCTCTACACCTACCTGGACCAAACCCACATCCAAGTCCTGGACTTTGTAGATATTGGCCGGCAGACCAACATGTCCTTGCTGCTGAGCAACGAGAAACTCGAATTCCAGAAGATCATCTCACTGAAGAACAGCCAGCTCCGATCTGTGGTGGTCAACACTGAGTCAGTAGAAATCTTGGGCATCTTCCATCTGGCCATCCAACACTTCACCATTCAGCTGGACGGGTCACCACTGGCCTGTGACTGCCACATCCTCAACGTGACCCACACACTGCGGGAGTGGAAGGAGAACAAATTACTGACGGGAAATGAAGCTTGTCTTAAGGAGTGGCGGTGCGCCTGGCCCCCTGAGCTATCGGGGAAACCCGTGGCTGTCCTGAAGGACGAGGAGACTTACTGCCCTTTAAAAGAGGAAGCGATTTCTGGGCAAGATGGCAGTGAACAGTCGTCCTGTCCGGAAGGCTGCGAGTGTTACGTGCGGACCAAAGTCCACACTGTCATCGTGGATTGTCAGAATGGAGGTCAGTGGTTTTTATTTGTTTTATTTTGTTTGTTATTTATATTTTCATATTCAATTTTGATTGTATTCTTCTCTTCTGTATTCGATTTCATTTTATTTTATTCTATTATTTTCTACTTTATCTTATTTCATTTCAATGAATTACTTGTGTAAAGTGAGTGAGTCTGTGTAATACTAATAGCCCTGTGTTCGGTTCTCTCTCTCTCTCTCTCTCTCTCTCTCTCTCTCTCTCTCTCTGTGTGTGTGTGTGTGTGTGTGTGTGTGTGTGTGTGTCCAAGATAAACTGAAACAAATTCATTTCTGTGGAAATACTTTGCTGCCGACACAAGATCTGGATTTAAAGTAGTGGAATTGTAAAGTCATGTCGGTAATAGGCTGTGGGTCGACCGGATCATACCTTACTTATTTCCAGATCATGAACGGTATATTTCTTTGAGGCTCCCAATCCAGGAAATTATATTGGGCTCTTTCCACTTGCCTACACGATTGTTTGGGTTTGAGGATGGCATGACATTGTCTTTCTTGTTCGCAATAAAAAGGGAACATAAATTCTGGACATAATCCATAGATAAATTCTGGACATAATCCATAGAATGACACCAGCTACACCATCGACGCGTTTACTGCTTATGTATATTTTAGAATGGATACTGAATTATCAAGAATGAACATTTAAAAAAAAAAAAAAAAAAAAAAGGATCAATGACACATCTCAATTTTTGTACCATACGATACACTGGTCTGCGTAGATCTGGGGGGAAAAAATGACATGTTGCAATGTGCCTGGGGTGATGGCAACGTTTCCTTTACCAGAAACTTTGAACGAAAACTCTTCAGTAATCGAGATACATCAAAACAACATGATTTAAATGGTGTTTGCACCTCGTATACAGAAACCAATTTATCACACTAAAAATGAGTTTGGATATTGATTTTGACAGTTGTTGAGAAAGAAAGAGAGAGAGAGAAAGAGAGAGAGTATGTGTGTGTTTGTGTGTGTGTGAGAGAGAGAGAGAGAGAGAGAGAGAGAGAGAGACAGAGACAGGCATAGAGAGAGCTAGGGGAATTGTGGGTAGACAGACAAAGTGAGAGGATCAAGCCCCTCCTTTATAATCTATTCCATAATTCCCAGGCCTGACCTCGCTGCCAGAGACGGTGCCAGACAGAACCCAGGAGCTGTGGCTGCAGAACAACACCATTCAGAGCCTGGAGAGACGGCCATACCTCACCCACCTCACCTCCCTCAAACTCACCTCCAACAACGTCAAGGTCAGTTCACTGGAAAGGGAGAGAGAGAGCGGCGATAGGATAGAGGAGTCAGGCGGGTGGGAAGGGGCGTGGGGGTGGGAGGCGGGGGCAGAGGTCAGTGTCACATTCACACACATCCAGACACACACACACCCGGAAGGGGCGTGGGGGTGGGAGGCGGGGGCAGAGGTCAGTGTCACATTCACACACATCCAGACACACACACACCCGGAAGGGGCGTGGGGGTGGGAGGCGGGGGCAGAGGTCAGTGTCACATTCACACACATCCAGACACACACACACCCGGAAGGGGCGTGGGGGTGGGAGGCGGGGGCAGAGGTCAGTGTCACATTCACACACATCCAGACACACACACACCCGGAAGGGGCGTGGGGGTGGGAGGCGGGGGCAGAGGTCAGTGTCACATTCACACACATCCAGACACACACACACCCGGAAGGGGCGTGGGGGTGGGAGGCGGGGGCAGAGGTCAATGTCACATTCACACACATCCAGACACACACACACCCGGAAGGGGCGTGGGGGTGGGAGGCGGGGGCAGAGGTCAGTGTCACATTCACACACATCCAGACACACACACACCCGGAAGGGGCGTGGGGGTGGGAGGCGGGGGCAGAGGTCAATGTCACATTCACACACATCCAGACACACACACACACCCGGAAGGGGTGTGGGGGTGGGAGGCGGGGACAGAGGTCAGTGTCACATTCACACACATCCAGACACACACACACCCGGAAGGGGCGTGGGGGTGGGAGGCGGGGGCAGAGGTCAGTGTCACATTCACACACATCCAGACACACACACACCCGGAAGGGGCGTGGGGGTGGGAGGCGGGGGCAGAGGTCAGTGTCACATTCACACACATCCAGATACACACACACCCGGAAGGGGCGTGGGGGTGGGAGGCGGGGACAGAGGTCAGTGTCACATTCACACACATCCAGACACACACACACCCGGAAGGGGCGTGGGGGTGGGAGGCGGGGGCAGAGGTCAGTGTCACATTCACACACATCCAGACACACACACACCCGGAAGGGGCGTGGGGGTGGGAGGCGGGGGCAGAGGTCAGTGTCACGTTCACACACATCCAGACACACACACACCCGGAAGGGGCGTAGGGGTGGGAGGCGGGGGCAGAGGTCAATGTCACATTCACACACATCCAGACACACACACACCCGGAAGGGGCGTGGGGTGGGAGGCGGGGGCAGAGGTCAGTGTCACATTCACACACATCCAGACACACACACACCCGGAAGGGGCGTGGGGGTGGGAGGCGGGGGCAGAGGTCAATGTCACATTCACACACATCCAGACACACACACACCCGGAAGGGGCGTGGGGGTGGGAGGCGGGGACAGAGGTCAGTGTCACATTCACACACATCAAGACACACACACACCCGGAAGGGGCGTGGGGGTGGGAGGCGGGGACAGAGGTCAGTGTCACATTCACACACATCCAGACACACACACACCCGGAAGGGGCGTGGGGGTGGGAGGCGGGGATAGAGGTCAGTGTCACATTCACACACATCCAGACACACACACACCCGGAAGGGGGGTGGGAGGCGGGGACAGAGGTCAGTGTCACATTCACACACATCCAGACACACACACACCCGGAAGGGGCGTGGGGGTGGGAGGCGGGGACAGAGGTCAGTGTCACATTCACACACATCCAGACACACACACACCCGGAAGGCGCGTGGGGGTGGGAGGCGGGGACAGAGGTCAGTGTCACATTCACACACATCCAGACACACACACACCCGGAAGGGGGGTGGGAGGCGGGGACAGAGGTCAGTGTCACATTCACACACATCCAGACACACACACACCCGGAAGGGGGGTGGGAGGCGGGGACAGAGGTCAGTGTCACATTCACACACATCCAGACACACACACACCCGGAAGGGGCGTGGGGGTGGGAGGCGGGGACAGAGGTCAGTGTCACATTCACACACATCCAGACACACACACACCCGGAAGGGGCGTGGGGGTGGGAGGCGGGGGCAGAGGTCAGTGTCACATTCACACACATCCAGACACACACACACCCGGAAGGGGCATGGGGGTGGGAGGCGGGGGCAGAGGTCAGTGTCACATTCACACACATCCAGACACACACATACCCGGAAGGGGCGTGGGGGTGGGAGGCGGAGGCAGAGGTCAGTGTCACATTCACACACATCCAGACACACACACACCCGGAAGGGGCGTGGGGGTGGGAGGCGGGGGCAGAGATCAGTGTCACATTCACACACATCCAGATACACACACCCCCGGAAGGGGCGTGGGGGTGGGAGGCGGGGGCAGAGGTCAGTGTCACATTCACACACATCCAGACACACACACACCCGGAAGGGGCGTGGGGGTGGGAGGCGGGGGCAGAGGTCAATGTCACATTCACACACATCCAGACACACACACACACCCGGAAGGGGTGTGGGGGTGGGAGGCGGGGACAGAGGTCAGTGTCACATTCACACACATCCAGACACACACACACCCGGAAGGGGCGTGGGGGTGGGAGGCGGGGGCAGAGGTCAGTGTCACATTCACACACATCCAGACACACACACACCCGGAAGGGGCGTGGGGGTGGGAGGCGGGGGCAGAGGTCAGTGTCACATTCACACACATCCAGATACACACACACCCGGAAGGGGCGTGGGGGTGGGAGGCGGGGACAGAGGTCAGTGTCACATTCACACACATCCAGACACACACACACCCGGAAGGGGCGTGGGGGTGGGAGGCGGGGGCAGAGGTCAGTGTCACATTCACACACATCCAGACACACACACACCCGGAAGGGGCGTGGGGGTGGGAGGCGGGGGCAGAGGTCAGTGTCACGTTCACACACATCCAGACACACACACACCCGGAAGGGGCGTGTGGGTGGGAGGCGGGGGCAGAGGTCAATGTCACATTCACACACATCCAGACACACACACACCCGGAAGGGGCGTGGGGTGGGAGGCGGGGGCAGAGGTCAGTGTCACATTCACACACATCCAGACACACACACACCCGGAAGGGGCGTGGGGGTGGGAGGCGGGGGCAGAGGTCAGTGTCACATTCACACACATCCAGACACACACACACCCGGAAGGGGCGTGGGGGTGGGAGGCGGGGGCAGAGGTCAGTGTCACGTTCACACACATCCAGACACACACACACCCGGAAGGGGCGTAGGGGTGGGAGGCGGGGGCAGAGGTCAATGTCACATTCACACACATCCAGACACACACACACCCGGAAGGGGCGTGGGGTGGGAGGCGGGGGCAGAGGTCAGTGTCACATTCACACACATCCAGACACACACACACCCGGAAGGGGCGTGGGGGTGGGAGGCGGGGGCAGAGGTCAATGTCACATTCACACACATCCAGACACACACACACCCGGAAGGGGCGTGGGGGTGGGAGGCGGGGACAGAGGTCAGTGTCACATTCACACACATCAAGACACACACACACCCGGAAGGGGCGTGGGGGTGGGAGGCGGGGACAGAGGTCAGTGTCACATTCACACACATCCAGACACACACACACCCGGAAGGGGCGTGGGGGTGGGAGGCGGGGATAGAGGTCAGTGTCACATTCACACACATCCAGACACACACACACCCGGAAGGGGGGTGGGAGGCGGGGACAGAGGTCAGTGTCACATTCACACACATCCAGACACACACACACCCGGAAGGGGCGTGGGGGTGGGAGGCGGGGACAGAGGTCAGTGTCACATTCACACACATCCAGACACACACACACCCGGAAGGCGCGTGGGGGTGGGAGGCGGGGACAGAGGTCAGTGTCACATTCACACACATCCAGACACACACACACCCGGAAGGGGGGGTGGGAGGCGGGGACAGAGGTCAGTGTCACATTCACACACATCCAGACACACACACACCCGGAAGGGGGGTGGGAGGCGGGGACAGAGGTCAGTGTCACATTCACACACATCCAGACACACACACACCCGGAAGGGGCGTGGGGGTGGGAGGCGGGGACAGAGGTCAGTGTCACATTCACACACATCCAGACACACACACACCCGGAAGGGGCGTGGGGGTGGGAGGCGGGGGCAGAGGTCAGTGTCACATTCACACACATCCAGACACACACACACCCGGAAGGGGCATGGGGGTGGGAGGCGGGGGCAGAGGTCAGTGTCACATTCACACACATCCAGACACACACATACCCGGAAGGGGCGTGGGGGTGGGAGGCGGAGGCAGAGGTCAGTGTCACATTCACACACATCCAGACACACACACACCCGGAAGGGGCGTGGGGGTGGGAGGCGGGGGCAGAGATCAGTGTCACATTCACACACATCCAGATACACACACCCCCGGAAGGGGCGTGGGGGTGGGAGGCGGGGGCAGAGGTCAGTGTCACATTCACACACATCCAGACACACACACACCCGGAAGGGGCGTGGGGGGTGGGAGGCGGGGGCAGAGGTCAATGTCACATTCACACACATCCAGACACACACACACACCCGGAAGGGGTGTGGGGGTGGGAGGCGGGGACAGAGGTCAGTGTCACATTCACACACATCCAGACACACACACACCCGGAAGGGGCGTGGGGGTGGGAGGCGGGGGCAGAGGTCAGTGTCACATTCACACACATCCAGACACACACACACCCGGAAGGGGCGTGGGGGTGGGAGGCGGGGGCAGAGGTCAGTGTCACATTCACACACATCCAGATACACACACACCCGGAAGGGGCGTGGGGGTGGGAGGCGGGGACAGAGGTCAGTGTCACATTCACACACATCCAGACACACACACACCCGGAAGGGGCGTGGGGGTGGGAGGCGGGGGCAGAGGTCAGTGTCACATTCACACACATCCAGACACACACACACCCGGAAGGGGCGTGGGGGTGGGAGGCGGGGGCAGAGGTCAGTGTCACGTTCACACACATCCAGACACACACACACCCGGAAGGGGCGTGTGGGTGGGAGGCGGGGGCAGAGGTCAATGTCACATTCACACACATCCAGACACACACACACCCGGAAGGGGCGTGGGGTGGGAGGCGGGGGCAGAGGTCAGTGTCACATTCACACACATCCAGACACACACACACCCGGAAGGGGCGTGGGGGTGGGAGGCGGGGGCAGAGGTCAATGTCACATTCACACACATCCAGACACACACACACCCGGAAGGGGCGTGGGGGTGGGAGGCGGGGACAGAGGTCAGTGTCACATTCACACACATCCAGACACACACACACCCGGAAGGGGCGTGGGGGTGGGAGGCGGGGACAGAGGTCAGTGTCACATTCACACACATCCAGACACACACACACCCGGAAGGGGCGTGGGAGTGGGAGGCGGGGACAGAGGTCAGTGTCACATTCACACACATCCAGACACACACACACCCGGAAGGGGCGTGGGGGTGGGAGGCGGGGACAGAGGTCAGTGTCACATTCACACACATCCAGACACACACACACCCGGAAGGGGGGTGGGAGGCGGGGACAGAGGTCAGTGTCACATTCACACACATCCAGACACACACACACCCGGAAGGGGCGTGGGGGTGGGAGGCGGGGACAGAGGTCAGTGTCACATTCACACACATCCAGACACACACACACCCGGAAGGCGCGTGGGGGTGGGAGGCGGGGACAGAGGTCAGTGTCACATTCACACACATCCAGACACACACACACCCGGAAGGGGGGTGGGAGGCGGGGACAGAGGTCAGTGTCACATTCACACACATCCAGACACACACACACCCGGAAGGGGGGTGGGAGGCGGGGACAGAGGTCAGTGTCACATTCACACACATCCAGACACACACACACCCGGAAGGGGCGTGGGGGTGGGAGGCGGGGACAGAGGTCAGTGTCACATTCACACACATCCAGACACACACACACCCGGAAGGGGCGTGGGGGTGGGAGGCGGGGACAGAGGTCAGTGTCACATTCACACACATCCAGACACACACACACCCGGAAGGGGCGTGGGGGTGGGAGGCGGGGGCAGAGGTCAATGTCACATTCACACACATCCAGACACACACACACCCGGAAGGGGCGTGGGGGTGGGAGGCGGGGACAGAGGTCAGTGTCACATTCACACACATCCAGACACACACACACCCGGAAGGGGCGTGGGGGTGGGAGGCGGGGGCAGAGGTCAATGTCACATTCACACACATCCAGACACACACACACCCGGAAGGGGCGTGGGGGTGGGAGGCGGGGACAGAGGTCAGTGTCACATTCACACACATCAAGACACACACACACCCGGAAGGGGCGTGGGGGGTGGGAGGCGGGGACAGAGGTCAGTGTCACATTCACACACATCCAGACACACACACACCCGGAAGGGGCGTGGGGGTGGGAGGCGGGGACAGAGGTCAGTGTCACATTCACACACATCAAGACACACACACACCCGGAAGGGGCGTGGGGGTGGGAGGCGGGGACAGAGGTCAGTGTCACATTCACACACATCCAGACACACACACACCCGGAAGGGGCGTGGGGGTGGGAGGCGGGGATAGAGGTCAGTGTCACATTCACACACATCCAGACACACACACACCCGGAAGGGGGGTGGGAGGCGGGGACAGAGGTCAGTGTCACATTCACACACATCCAGACACACACACACCCGGAAGGGGCGTGGGGGTGGGAGGCGGGGACAGAGGTCAGTGTCACATTCACACACATCCAGACACACACACACCCGGAAGGCGCGTGGGGGTGGGAGGCGGGGACAGAGGTCAGTGTCACATTCACACACATCCAGACACACACACACCCGGAAGGGGGGTGGGAGGCGGGGACAGAGGTCAGTGTCACATTCACACACATCCAGACACACACACACCCGGAAGGGGGGTGGGAGGCGGGGACAGAGGTCAGTGTCACATTCACACACATCCAGACACACACACACCCGGAAGGGGCGTGGGGGTGGGAGGCGGGGACAGAGGTCAGTGTCACATTCACACACATCCAGACACACACACACCCGGAAGGGGCGTGGGGGTGGGAGGCGGGGGCAGAGGTCAGTGTCACATTCACACACATCCAGACACACACACACCCGGAAGGGGCATGGGGGTGGGAGGCGGGGGCAGAGGTCAGTGTCACATTCACACACATCCAGACACACACATACCCGGAAGGGGCGTGGGGGTGGGAGGCGGAGGCAGAGGTCAGTGTCACATTCACACACATCCAGACACACACACACCCGGAAGGGGCGTGGGGGTGGGAGGCGGGGGCAGAGATCAGTGTCACATTCACACACATCCAGATACACACACCCCCGGAAGGGGCGTGGGGGTGGGAGGCGGGGGCAGAGGTCAGTGTCACATTCACACACATCCAGACACACACACACCCGGAAGGGGCGTGGGGGTGGGAGGCGGGGGCAGAGGTCAATGTCACATTCACACACATCCAGACACACACACACACCCGGAAGGGGTGTGGGGGTGGGAGGCGGGGACAGAGGTCAGTGTCACATTCACACACATCCAGACACACACACACCCGGAAGGGGCGTGGGGGTGGGAGGCGGGGGCAGAGGTCAGTGTCACATTCACACACATCCAGACACACACACACCCGGAAGGGGCGTGGGGGTGGGAGGCGGGGGCAGAGGTCAGTGTCACATTCACACACATCCAGATACACACACACCCGGAAGGGGCGTGGGGGTGGGAGGCGGGGACAGAGGTCAGTGTCACATTCACACACATCCAGACACACACACACCCGGAAGGGGCGTGGGGGTGGGAGGCGGGGGCAGAGGTCAGTGTCACATTCACACACATCCAGACACACACACACCCGGAAGGGGCGTGGGGGTGGGAGGCGGGGGCAGAGGTCAGTGTCACGTTCACACACATCCAGACACACACACACCCGGAAGGGGCGTGTGGGTGGGAGGCGGGGGCAGAGGTCAATGTCACATTCACACACATCCAGACACACACACACCCGGAAGGGGCGTGGGGTGGGAGGCGGGGGCAGAGGTCAGTGTCACATTCACACACATCCAGACACACACACACCCGGAAGGGGCGTGGGGGTGGGAGGCGGGGGCAGAGGTCAATGTCACATTCACACACATCCAGACACACACACACCCGGAAGGGGCGTGGGGGTGGGAGGCGGGGACAGAGGTCAGTGTCACATTCACACACATCCAGACACACACACACCCGGAAGGGGCGTGGGGGTGGGAGGCGGGGACAGAGGTCAGTGTCACATTCACACACATCCAGACACACACACACCCGGAAGGGGCGTGGGAGTGGGAGGCGGGGACAGAGGTCAGTGTCACATTCACACACATCCAGACACACACACACCCGGAAGGGGCGTGGGGGTGGGAGGCGGGGACAGAGGTCAGTGTCACATTCACACACATCCAGACACACACACACCCGGAAGGGGGGTGGGAGGCGGGGACAGAGGTCAGTGTCACATTCACACACATCCAGACACACACACACCCGGAAGGGGCGTGGGGGTGGGAGGCGGGGACAGAGGTCAGTGTCACATTCACACACATCCAGACACACACACACCCGGAAGGCGCGTGGGGGTGGGAGGCGGGGACAGAGGTCAGTGTCACATTCACACACATCCAGACACACACACACCCGGAAGGGGGGTGGGAGGCGGGGACAGAGGTCAGTGTCACATTCACACACATCCAGACACACACACACCCGGAAGGGGGGTGGGAGGCGGGGACAGAGGTCAGTGTCACATTCACACACATCCAGACACACACACACCCGGAAGGGGCGTGGGGGTGGGAGGCGGGGACAGAGGTCAGTGTCACATTCACACACATCCAGACACACACACACCCGGAAGGGGCGTGGGGGTGGGAGGCGGGGACAGAGGTCAGTGTCACATTCACACACATCCAGACACACACACACCCGGAAGGGGCGTGGGGGTGGGAGGCGGGGGCAGAGGTCAATGTCACATTCACACACATCCAGACACACACACACCCGGAAGGGGCGTGGGGGTGGGAGGCGGGGACAGAGGTCAGTGTCACATTCACACACATCCAGACACACACACACCCGGAAGGGGCGTGGGGGTGGGAGGCGGAGGCAGAGGTCAGTGTCACATTCACACACATCCAGACACACACACACCCGGAAGGGGCGTGGGGGTGGGAGGCGGGGGCAGAGATCAGTGTCACATTCACACACATCCAGATACACACACCCCCGGAAGGGGCGTGGGGGTGGGAGGCGGGGGCAGAGGTCAGTGTCACATTCACACACATCCAGACACACACACACCCGGAAGGGGCGTGGGGGTGGGAGGCGGGGACAGAGGTCAGTGTCACATTCACACACATCCAGACACACACACACCCGGAAGGGGCGGGGGTGGGAGGCGGGGACAGAGGTCAGTGTCACATTCACACACATCCAGACACACACACACCCGGAAGGGGCGTGGGGGTGGGAGGCGGGGACAGAGGTCAGTGTCACATTCACACACATCCAGACACACACACACCCGGAAGGCGCGTGGGGGTGGGAGGCGGGGACAGAGGTCAGTGTCACATTCACACACATCCAGACACACACACACCCGGAAGGGGGGTGGGAGGCGGGGACAGAGGTCAGTGTCACATTCACACACATCCAGACACACACACACCCGGAAGGGGGGTGGGAGGCGGGGACAGAGGTCAGTGTCACATTCACACACATCCAGACACACACACACCCGGAAGGGGCGTGGGGGTGGGAGGCGGGGACAGAGGTCAGTGTCACATTCACACACATCCAGACACACACACACCCGGAAGGGGCGTGGGGGTGGGAGGCGGGGACAGAGGTCAGTGTCACATTCACACACATCCAGACACACACACACCCGGAAGGGGCGTGGGGGTGGGAGGCGGGGGCAGAGGTCAATGTCACATTCACACACATCCAGACACACACACACCCGGAAGGGGCGTGGGGGTGGGAGGCGGGGACAGAGGTCAGTGTCACATTCACACACATCCAGACACACACACACCCGGAAGGGGCGTGGGGGTGGGAGGCGGAGGCAGAGGTCAGTGTCACATTCACACACATCCAGACACACACACACCCGGAAGGGGCGTGGGGGTGGGAGGCGGGGGCAGAGATCAGTGTCACATTCACACACATCCAGATACACACACCCCCGGAAGGGGCGTGGGGGTGGGAGGCGGGGGCAGAGGTCAGTGTCACATTCACACACATCCAGACACACACACACCCGGAAGGGGCGTGGGGGTGGGAGGCGGGGGCAGAGGTCAGTGTCACATTCACACACATCCAGAAACACACACACACCCGAGACGTACAGACGAGACGGTTGATTGAGTTCAACGACCTATTGTTTGGCCCCACTTAATTTAATTAATTTATAATTTGTCAATTTTTTTTTGTTTTTTTTTTTTTTTTTACTGAGCTGTCGTCATTGTGCTGTGAATGTTTCGTTGTTCGAGGGGGTGGAGTCCTGGATGTAATGATAACAATCAGAGGACATTTGGTACGCCCAGCCTAATGATAAACAAGAGAGGCAAGGCCTTCAAGACTCACTTGTTATACATTTTTTTTAAATCCAAGCTTTTTGTGTATTGAGTATAATTTCAAAATGTAATGTTTAAGATGAGAAAGATCAGTTTCAAGCAAATTAAGTCCCCTAGCATTGATTACAGAGTAATTTCCCTTTTTTTTACTATCTGCACCAAAACGTTTGCAAAATAAATAAAAATTCCATGCTTAGCAAAAGAAGTTCCCATTTGAACAAAAAATGATGATAATGACTGCTCTTGTTGTTGTGTCAGAATATGAGATCAAAGTGTCAAGTGTAGAGATTACAAAGAATATAAATATAACAGTAAATGCATTTTGCATATAATTAGGCTTTTTTATTTTTTTGTGCCCATCCCATAGGTGCAATATTGTTTTAAACAAGATGACTGGAAAGAACTGAATTTTTCCTATTTTTATGCCTAATTTGGTGTCAACTGACAAAGTATTTGCAGAGAAAATGTCAATGTTAAAGTTTACCACGGACACACAGACACACAGACACACACACAGACAACCGAACACCGGGTTAAAACATAGACTCTCTTTGTTTACACAAGTGAGTCAAAAAGCTCTGAGCGTTTACAATGAAAAGCACAATGGCATACATACAGACTAAAAAACACATGCAATACAGCTGCATGCACAATTTCTCCAACTCCAACCTCAACCCACAAAACCCACACTCACTCCACACAGGATGTAAAACACAAACACATACACACAAACACACCTTGACCACTCAAAGTATATATGGTGCATGTTTAAAAAAATGTAACGATCATGAAAATTGAAATTAAAATAAAAAAAATAACAGTGAAGACCAGAAATTAGTTACTGGTTTGAATGGCTGGAAATAAATGAGTTTTCAAAGAGGCTGTAAAAAAAAAAAAAAAAAAAAAAAAAAGTGTAAGAAACAGCATGCCGAACAGGAATGGGGAGTAAGTTCTATGAGGAAGAAGCCTGTAAATAGAAAGTACGTTTTCTATTTTTGGTTCTGTAGCAGGGAATATTAAGAAAAAGTCATCGCCGCATGACAGGACATGGCGAGATGGAGAGTAGTAATGCAGAAGCTCAGAAAAGTAAGAAGGGGCCATGCCATTCGTTAATTTGTAGCACAGGAGAGAGAGAGAGAGAGAGAGAGAGAGAGAGAGAGAGAGTTTGTAGTCTATTCTTTTCTCAATAAGTAACCAGTGGAGGGAATGAAGAAGAGTGATATGAGCAGATTTGGGAGAACGGAAGATAAGCCGTGCAGCATGGATTAGGACTCTCTGACGTCTGGATAACAAGTAACTAGTTGGGGCATCCAGCGAGCAAAACGTTGCTGTGGTTAAGGCTAGATAGAACCAGGGAACATACAAGGGTCTGGGGTTGGAACATTAACAGAGAAGGAAGTCAGTCCGGTCCAGGCGTCAAGTCCAACTGACATTCCAGAGGAGGACCTAGCTGTCTTGAGATGGATGATGTTCTAGCTGTTCGTCTGTGGTTGATGCCAATCTGGGGACTTTTAGGCTTTTTAGTCGTTGTCTGGTGATAGAATACCCGCCTTGGGCTTGAAGCCGTTTGGCCGTTGCCTGGAGGTAAATTACTCGCCGGGACTTGCAGCCTTTGATCGTTATCTGGTGGTAAGAAATTAGCCTGGGACTTGAAGGCTTTAGGTCGAAAGCAGTACAGAGGTATGGAAGTTTGCGCTTATGATAGCGTCACATTTGAAGACAGGGTGCTAACAAAATGCGTACACCTTGTCAGAGATGTGAGCATCAGTCTGGAATGGTTTTATTTTACTCTCTCTTGTTCTTGCTCTTCTTCCTCTTGTTGATGTTGTTGTTCTTCTTCTTTGTAGCAGTAGTTGTAGTAGCACCAGTAGTAGTAGTAGTAGTAGTAGTAGTAGTAGCAGTAGTGGTGGTATCACCATCATAATCATCTTCAGCGTCATATTATCATTATAATTATCACCATCATAATCACCGTGCTCCATCTGCACAGGACCTGTCGATAGACGTGCTGCTGCAGATGCCAGATCTGAAGGTGTTGCATCTGGACGACAACTGGCTGACAGACCTGAAGCCAGACTTCGCCAGACTGGAGCAGCTGAAGGAGGTCCGGCTGGCTGGGAACCCGTTCCGCTGTGACTGCACCACGCTGTGGCTGAAAGGATGGATCCTGGAACACCAGGTGTGTGTGTGTGTGTGTGTGTGTGTGTGTGTGTGTGTGTATGTGTGTGTGTATGTGTGTGTGTGTGTACTTCGTCTTCGTTGTTCTTCTCTTCCTCCTATTTGTGTGTGTGTGTGTGTGTGTGTGTGTGTGTACTTCATCTTCGTTGTTCTTCTCTTCCTCCTTCTCTCTCTTTTTTGTGTGTGTGTGTGTGTGTGTGTGTGTGTGTGTGTGTGTGTGTGTGTGTGTGTGTGTGTGTGTGTGTGTGTGTGTGTGTGTGTGTGTACTTCATCTTCTTTGTTCTTCTCTTCCTCCTCCTCTTTTCTCTTCTTATTCGTCTCTTTTATGACGTCCTTCTCCTCCTCCTCCTGCCCCTTCTCATACAAACTGTTCTCTTTATTTATGTTCTTCATTCTTACATCCTTCTTTTTTCCACCCTCTTTGTCGCGACAACATCACCCGCACCGCAGCTCCTACTTTTTGACTCACTTGTGCAAACGAAGTGAGTCTATGTTATATAACCCGGCGTTCGGTTGTCTGTGTGTGTGTGTGTGTGTGTGTGTGTGTGTGTTAAACTTAAACATTGCTATTTCTCTGGAAATACTTTGTCCGTCAATATCAAATTTTGCTTAAAAATAGTAGGAAAAAAATCTTCACAGTCATACCAATAACAGGTTGTAAGTCTTCCGAATTAAGCTGTGTTTCCAGTATCATTAACTGTTTATTTCATTGAGGTTTGTTTAAAACAATATTGCACTCTGGGATGGGCACACAAAAAAAATGAAGCCTAATTGTATGCAAATACATTTACTGTTATATTTATATTTTTTTGTATTCTCTAAACTTGACACTTTGATCTGATATTCTGACACAACAACAAGAGCAGTCATTATTATCATTTTTTGTTCAAACAGGAACTTCTTTTGCTAAGCATGGAAGTTTTATTTATTTTGCAAACGTTTTGGTGCAGATAGTAAAAAAGGGAAATTACTCTGTAATTAATTCTAGGGGACTTAATTTGCTTTAAACTGATCTTTCTCATCTTAAACATTACATTTTGAAATTATACTCAGTACATAAAAAGCTTCTTTTTTTTCTTCTTTTTTTTTTTTTTTTTTTTTTTTTTTTTTTAAGTGTATCACAAGTGAGTCTTGAAGGCCTTGCCTCTCTTGTTTTATCTTGTTTTACGGGGTATAACGTGGAAGACTGCATACCAATTTTGTCATTTCCAGATTCATATTTCATTTCAGTCGATTTCTTTCCTTCAAACAGCAAGGCAAGCGCATACCTTAATCCTTGCCACACGCCCTTGTTAACCGTATGGTTTTAAGCTATGTTCCATTCTTTTCACCCTAACCCCATTCCGTCCTGATACGTGTTATAATGGCGTGTGTGTGTGTGTGTGTGTGTGTGATCAGAGGATACTGGAGGACTGGCCGGCCATCAAATGCACGACGGAAGAGGACGACGGGCATGTGTTCACCTCGGTGCCCGACCAACAGTTCGTCTGCAAGGTGCCCGCCACGCTGTCCCAGCTTGCCCTGCCGGTAGCCGTGCCCGTCACCTTCGCCTTCCTGCTCCTCACCCTCGCCGTCCTCGCCTTCCTTCAGCGCCGCCGCCTCAAGGTGCTGCTCTACATCCACACTGGCTACCACCCCTTCGACCGCGACCCGCCCGACCACCAAGCCCTCTATGACGTCACCGTCGTCTGTGACGTGGCGGCACGCGCCTGGGTGCTGCGGCACGTCATCGAGACTCTGGAGGAGGTAGGGGACGGAATGAGGTACAAGGTGTTCTTCTACAGCCGGGACGCCTTCCTGGGCTTCACCACCGCGGAGAACGTGCGGCACTGCGTGAGGAACAGCAAGCGGATGGTGGTGGCGCTGGGCGCGGGCTGGGCGCGCGACGAGCTGCTGGTGACTGCCGTGCACGAGGCGCTGGCCAAGTGCCTGAAGGACATGCCCCACTTCCTCACCGTCCTCCTCCACCGCCTGCCCGTCAAGGACATCGACGACAGCGACAACAAGGAACTCCGCCAGTACGTCCACCGGGGCCGTTACATTTCCACCGAGGACAAGCACTTTCCCAAGAAACTTCTCTACGAGATGCCTCACGTCAAGGCCGCCTCAAAGGACGCAGGCCCCAGTCGTATCCCCATGTGCAATGTCACGACTGTGGCGGAGAACGAGCAGATGGAGGAGGTAAAGAGGAATAGAGACAACCCAGGCGCGTGGAAGGGGGTGTACGTCCGTCAGGTATCGGAGCACGATGTGGACGTGAGCCTCAGACATTGCGGTGCAGAACAGCACAACCAGCATCCTCTCTCAAGAGACAACAACGACGGCGAAATGAACGAGGATAACAACGCTGACGCAGCAGCAGAAGACGGTGCCGACGACAGTCAGAACAAGGGAGACATGAATGACAATGTGGCCCCCCACCACCACCACCACCACCACCCCGCGGACGTGGAGAACCAAGTGAGCGTGGAGTCTGTGAGGAGTCAGCAGCCCAGGTCCATCTTCGTCTGGTACGCCCAGGACGACCTGCCGTTCGTGCTGAAGAACATCGTGCAGCCTTTAGAGAGGCGGGGTCACGCCTGCATCCTGGAGGACCGGGACTTCCTTCCGGGCGCCGCCATCCAGGAGAATATCGTACAGGCGGTGGAGAGCAGCACGCGCTGTATCTTGGTGCTGTCGGACCGCACGGGTGGCAACGACTGGTTCCACTTCACCTTCCATGTGGCCTTTGACCGACACCTCCAGGCACGTGATCATCGCGTGGCGCTGGTGTCGCGCGAGGGGATGGAGGTGGGGCGGTTCCCGGATGAGGTTCAGCAGGTGATCCGCTCCTCCTGTCTGCTGAGTGAGGGGGACCCCTGGTTCTGGAAGAGGCTCCACACCTTTGTCCACCTGGACCGGGCAGAGCTCTGATGCTGACTTGGGTGCTTTGTGGTTCATGTCCCGTCACGCATACTTCTGACACCGACCTGTAAAAATTGATAGCACCTTCGCCTCTGTACAGTGACAGACTTTCTGTAGCAAGCAGATGATGCTTCTGCGACTGCTGCTGAAAAGAGTTTTGCCGATAGATTTATTTGTGTCGATTGTCATCCTATAACTACGGCTGATTTTCTTTTTACGTACTACCGTCAATTGTTTTGTTTATGTTATTGTTGAAAATATACGTTTTTTGACTCACTTGTGTAAACAAAGCAAGTTTATGTTTTAATCATAATAATAATAATAATGGTACTTATATAGCACTGAATCTTGTGCAGAGACAAATCAAAGCGGTGTTCGGGTGTGTGTGTGTATGTGTGTGTGTGTGTGTGTGTGTGTGTGTGTGTGTGTGTGTGTGTGTGTGTGTGTGTGTGTGTGTGTGTGTGTGTTGAACTTTTATAAATCTATTATCTCTGTAAATGCTTTGTCTGCCAATACTGAATTTGGATTAATCGTATTTGGCAAAAAAAATCTTCACAGTCATACCAATAATAAGTTGTAAATCTTCCAGACTGAGCTGTATTTCTTGCATGGTTTATTTCGCTGAGGCTTTGGATAGAAATAAAATAAAATAAAACAAAACAAAATGAAATGAAATAAAATAAACATAATTAGGCTATTCCTGACGGAACGGTATCTTTGGGTTTGAAGATGGCATGACATCGTTTTTCTCGTTCACAATTAACTCTCTCCATACGAACGGCGAAAGAGACGACGTTAACAGCGTTTCATCCCAATTACCATCATCAAAATATTACAAGTGGAGCGCTCTTATACTGAAGAGTTGAATGTTGACAAAGAATACCACAGTTCTGACGACGGAAGTTAAAGGTTGGGTCATTCAGACACCCACTGGACATCCGAGGGGTCTGTGTAGAGGAGAAGAGAGGACTGGCCGTACTGAGTGAGTTAAAAGCGAAGAAATACAAATTCTGGACAGAAAACATGCAATGATTCCACCTACACCATCGACGTGTTTACTGCATATGAATATTTCAAACGGACACTGAATGAATAAGAATGAACATAAAAGAAAAATTCAATTGATGGTCTCAGGTTCGGTAAGCGTGGTGTACACCGGAGTGCACATAATTATGAAGAAAAAAACAACAACAAACAAACAAAAAACCGGCCACATGTTATGGTGTGCTTGAGGCGATGGCAATGACTCCTTTACTGTGGACTTGGAAGAATTTCTCAAATGATCGAGATACATAAAAAAAACAACATAATTTAAATGGTGTTATCATCTCGAATGCCGTAATCACGTAATCAATTGATCGCGCTTCAATCGAAAAAGGGTTAAATATAGATTTTTTGTAAATCATTGGTAGATGCAATTCAGGGCTTTGAGTAATTCTACTTGTTTCTGAGCTGAACGTGCATGTTCTGGTCCATCTAATATGCCTGTTTTCCCTACGCTTAATAATATTCAATACAGAACACATTTTTCCTTGTGGATAAAATGCGTGTCGCAAGTGAATCTTGAATGCCTTGCCTCTTTTTTTTTTTTTTTTTTTTTTTTTTTTTTGTCTGACTATAATATGATCATTTTTTTATGTGTGGTGCATACTTTTGTTCAATCTAGCATAGGTGGTGTAGAAGAAAGAACTGAGAGTACTTACAGACAGCCACTCACTAATATAGAGTAATTACAGACAGCCACTCACTAATATATACACCATACCACATTTATACCATATAAATTATAACATACCAGAGGTTAGGGGGGCGGGGGCAAGGGCGGGGGCCGGGGGGCGGTCGGGGGTGGGGTTATCTCTTCATACCACTCTTTCTCCACCCCAATCCCCTGTCTGTCTGTCAGTCTATCTCTCTCCATGTCTATATAGATAGATAAGTCATTCAATCTCTCTGTATCTGTCTCTCTCTCCGTCTCTCTTTCTCTCCTGTTTTCCCCCTTCTCTTTCTCTCTCTTTCACTCTCTCACTCTGTCTCTTTGTCTGTAACTGTCTTTATAATTCTTTTTATGTCGCATCCAGATGGTTTTGCGATTTTACTGTTCTGGTCTAGTTTTTTATGCATTCTAAAATTAGCTTGTACATTCATAATAAAGAGTTTAATCTGATTTTTTTTTCAGTGTGGATATATGTATGGATGCATGTGTGAATTTACTTAAATGTATGGTGTCGCGCGCGCGCGCGCGCGCGTGTGTGTGTGTGTGTGTGTGTGTGTGTGTGTGTGTGTGTGTGTGTGTGTGTGATGGCCTTAAGAGACGCTGTCTACGCTACTTCCCTCGAACATCTCGGACTAGCAACCCGTAGAAAACAAGACTGGTTCGATGAGAAAGATGAAGAAATAAAGGCACTGACAACAGAAACAGAGAAAAATCAACTGTTCAGAGTGCATCATAACGACCCCACGTCACAAACCAAGGAAGATGCCCTTGCTCACGCAAAAAGAAAGGTGCAGAAGAAATTTCGCGAGATGCAGGACAGCTGGTTCAGCAGGAAGCCGGATGAAATCCAGGTCTACGCCGACAGCCACTACACAAAGCACTTTTACAATGCGCTTAAGGCTGTATATGGACCCCTATCCTCCGGCTCCTCACCCCTCCTCAACGCATATGGGACGCAGCTGCTAACAGAGAAGAAGCACATTATGGAGCGGTGGGCCGAGCACTTCAATGTCCTCAACTGTCCTGCCAACATCAACGCCGAGGCCATAGCTAGCCTGCCACAGCTGAAAGATGCCAGCCTAGTCCATATCTACAAGAGGAAAGGCAATCGCAAGTCTTGCGACAATCACCGTGGCATCTCCCTCTTGTCTATTGCTGGGACGATTCTGGCCCGTGTTCTGCTCAGCCACCTTCTCCAACATCTTGAGCAAGGTCTTCTCCCACAAAGCCAGTGTGACTTCCGTGCTGAACGTGGGACTACTGACATGATTTTTGCTGCGAGCAAACTCCAGGAAAAATGCCAGAAGCAACACAACAACCACTTCATGACCTATGTCGATCTGACCAAGCCTTTCGATAAGGCTTGTGGAAGATCATGGAGAAGTTTGGCTGCCCCAGCAAGTTCATCACAATTGACCGGCAGTTCCACGACGGCATGATGGTGAAAGTTCTGGATGACGGAGATGAGTCAGAGGCTTTTCCAGTGACAAACGGCGTCAAACAAGGCTGCGTTCTCGCCCCGACTCTGTTCAGTATGGTATTCTCTGCCATGCTGACAGATGCTCTCCGTGACTGCAAAGAAGGAATACACGTCAGGTACAGGACTGACGGGAGATTGTTTAACCTTACAAAGGTGAAAGAGACTGTCATCAGAGACTTTTTGTTTGCTGAGGACTTCGCACTCAACGCCAGCACACAGCAGAAGATGCAGTGTGAAGTGAACTGCTTCTCACAACCTGCGATAACTTCGGTCTCAGCATCAGCATAAAAAAAAACGAAGTTGTCTACCAGCCTAACCCAGGAAAGTCATACCAGGAGCCGCACATCACAGTGAAGGGGCAGAACCTTCCGGCAGTCAACTACTTTACCTACCTGGGCAGCACGCTCTCTCGCACAGTGGATATAGACGCTGAGGTCAACAGCAGGATCGCCAAAGCCAGCACAGCCTTTGGGAGACTCTGTGAGAACGTCTGGGAGCGGAGAGGACTCAGTGCTACTACCAAGCTGATGGTCTACTGTGTAGTGGTCCTTACAATTCTCCTTTACGCCAGCGAGACAGCTGAATGGCTTCCACCTGAGCTGTCTCCGCAGACTCCACATCAGGTGACAGGACAAAGTCCCCGACATGGAAGTCCTGGAACGAACTGGCCTCTGCATCATCTACACCTTCCTGCAAAAAACCCAAGCCAGGTGGGCTGGACATGGGGTCAGAATACCAGACAGTCAACTGTCTAAGCAGCTGTTGTATGGAGAATTGTGTCAGGGCAGTGCTCAGTTCGAAAGCAGAAGAAGCGCTACAAAGCGTCCTTCAAAGACCTGGGCGTCGACATCAACACGTGGGAGACGCTTGCTCTGGACCATCCATCTTGGCGCAGCAAGATCACCACAGGAGCCCTTGCAGTTAAAGCCAGGTGCATCACCGAGGCGCAACGAAAGCATGCTGTGCTAGGCCTGAGCAGCATTCGCTGCCACGATAGCATCCACTCACTTGTACCCCACATGTGGACGAGCCTTCGGGGCCAGGACTGGCCTCGTTAGTTGCCTCCAGACCCTCAGTCACCGATCTGATATTTGAAGCCATGGTCATCTCCGAATCCAAAGGACGAACCTCGCGCGCGGACGCGCGCGTGTGTGTGTGTGTGTGTGTGTGTATGTGTGTGTGCGTGTGTGCGTGCGTGCGTGCGTACGCGCGCGCGCGTGTGTGTGTATTCTGTCGTTGTTTTTTTCGGACTCCAGAAGAACGCAGCACTGTGTGGAAAGACAGGAAATCGTGTTGACGTTTGTGGGAAGAGTGCTTCTATAAAGTGGTCGTGCCTGCATGTGACGGTGGATACCTAACGGTTGTTACTCCTAAACTAAGGAACCGTTGTTACATAGGTCACACAGTACACGAAACACGGGGTTTACTTACTGTATGCACTGTTCAGGCTCAGCCCCGCTCTCAGTGATACTGTCCTTCCAGGCCTTTGTCAGGGGGGAAACACGGCGGAGACTCTGGCCTCTACGCTGGTCGAATGCTGGTATGTCGTAGATCTGTGTTGGGGTCACTCACACAGGGACAGCGAGCTCGACCACTCTGGGAGTCAAACTGGCCCGTGGAGCGAACAGTCTCTGGCTTCGGTAGATTATATGTCAGTGGGTCTCCACGGATAAGCTCCGGTGATCAGCTTTCTTCCACTTGTCCTGGGAATATACTGTAAGTAGAGTTAGCTTGCTGTTGATTTCCCGACAGTAAGGTCTTGATCTCTCTGTAAACGTTGCTTCTCTTTGCATGTACAAAGTCCACACATGCGCACGATAGCTTCCGGATGAAGTCGTCTGGTGGACTGTGATCCGTCATCACAACATTAATCACCTCCGGACCCATCAATCTTCCATCTGATACTTGAAGCCATGGCCATCTTTGAATCCTAAGGACGAACCTCGTGTGTGTGTGTGTGTGTGTGTGTGTGTGTGTGTGTGTGTGTGTGTGTGTGTTTTGTCGTGTGTGTGGTTTTTTTTTGTGTGTGTGTGTTTTTTTTGTGTGTGTGTTTTTTTTTTCGGATTCCAGAAGAACGCAGCTCTGTGTGGGAAGACAGGAAATCGCGTTGATGTTTGTTTAAGACTGGTTCTGTAAGTATATTTATTACCTACACACCTGTTTTAAACTACAGTTCCAGTTTCTCTTTGGATCAATCTGTCAGAAGCTCACGGCATGTGTTCAGTTCACACTTATTCACCAATAACATTCAAACCTGCATACACGTTTTCACTAGCTCAGTCCTCAGTCTTCACAAGCTTTGAAATTCCCTCTTTTTGATTTAACTAATTCAATTTTATCATGATACAATACTGACAACTTTTCCATTTTTGTTTCATCAATTACCTCTCCACCATGGATCGGGTAGGTGATCACACACCTTACCACCTCACAGAGAAAAGAAAAGAAACAAAACAAATTACTCAGTCATTTCCACTCTGGGAAGTTATTCAGGTGACTTAGTGAAGCTATATTCAGTTCACTGCATCAAGCATCACACTATTACATAACTGTGTACAACACCATCCAGTGCTCAAAAAATTTTTATATTAGATTTTTAGTTTAGATCCACATCAGCCCGTCCAAGTGTTTAAAAAGAATGTACTTGAGTTACTAATATCCAAACATCATTTACGATTCATTTCAGGGAACTACTGCCCTCCATCACAAAATATTCCAAACTCTGGCTTTCCAAAGCCATGAAAATCACAATACAGGGGACTATAAAGCAGTCAGCCGGGTCACGACCTAAATAACTTATTCCAATGTTCTGAGATCACAACCAGCACATACCTCTGCCGCTCACTGACCGCGACCACAGCACAGACTGGAGTCCACGTCCCGCCAACACTCCACACGAACTCCCACAGTCCACGCGAAACACAACTGACGCTTCAACGTTCAGAAGTGAAGATGTTCACAAGGCACATGATAATTAACAAACTCGGGAGCCCGACATGAACATCATTCAAAAGGAAAATCACCCTGAAGAACTTTTACTGGAAAGGATCATAATTCATATGTACAACGTCCATAGATTCACTGTGACTGGAACTCCACACAGTCAGTTATCCATTCAGACATCAGTGTCCAAGGCGGATGAAGGTGTTTCTATTACTCACACACGATACACGGAATAAACACAACACTGTACGGCACTACACACACAGTCTGTGCCATCTCCGCTCCCCGTTTCGAAGTTCAGTTAAGCCTTCCTCCTTCTCTCAACAACAAAAAACGCGTCACACCCTTAAAGAAGACGTCATACACAAAATTGCGTCGCAGAAAACATCGTAAAACACTATCTTTGTATGCCATGGAAAACCCCTTCAAATGTCCAGTCAACTGAGGACGAAGACCACCAAAGAATTCAAACGTTTTCTTAAAGGTCACCTAACCCGAGTTTCATGACTTGATAATTTCAGGACTGAATCGTTCTCGTCAGTCAATTAAATGATCGGCTGATCACTTCTGGTGTGTGTGTGTGTGTGTGTGTGTGTGTGTGTTTTCCCATGTACTAATATAATTATCATGCGTAATACATACATTTTTAATTCATATTTTTCATCTTTGTCTTCTTCGGTTGTTCTTATCAGGACGAGAACCGGTGTTTTGAATGTGGCTGGTATCAGCTAAGAGAAATTTAATCATAATAAGGGTCAAAATCTTCTCACTGAGATCGCCACATCTTTTCTCATTGAGATCGCCACATCTTCTTCCACTGACTGGTGTCCATGCACATACTGCACTTTCACGGAGAAAAAGACAGATAGCAGCTGAGTCGGACAGACATATGGACAGACAGACAGAGACGGTTAGTCAGTGAGACAGACAGGCAGCAAGTCAAACAGACAGACATGCAAACCTCTTTTCGACGAGACCAAAACATTCTCGAATCCATGTGATCAAACCGACTTGGCAAGTCGAAGACGGAAGAGACATAACTCTACATGATATGATCGTAGTTTTCGAAGCAGTTTCTCCCCCTTAGTATCGACCTCGCGGCTCCGTCATTCACCGTCATTCTTGCCGCAGTGCGGATCGCGAGCTTTTCGTACCTGTACACTTCTCAAAGATCAAAATGAAATATAGGCAGAAGCGTGAATGAGGATTCCTGCTGATTATGCCGCTCCATCATACAGCAACATGCTACCTATGCACGCACATCATAATTCTGAATTCCTAGCTAGGACGACTTCAGTTATAAACACTGCATGGGTGGATAAACCTTAATTCACCTCATACGGATTTTCATATTCTTTCGTTTCACAATATCCAAGATATTTGTTCATAAATTCCAGAACCAAAACATGATTTACTGACGTCTCCACAAAGAGATAAATCTATAGATCAACTTCCCTCATGATGCTACTCAGTGAATCATGACAGTGATGATTGTTGTAGAGAAAAAACAACACACTATCCCCCACCCCTGCAAAAAGAGGAAAAAGACAGATAAATATATAAATTATAAGCACGATGACCCCAATTAAGCAGAGCATTCTTAGACTAGAAATAGAAAAAAAATGTGCAGTTAGATATCACTGCCCAGTGATTGTGAGTTCAGTCTGCCTATCAGTGTGTAAAATACTACACCATTAACTTGAAAAAGACGAATGAAAAACGAAGAAACGATAAGTTTCTGAAAATCCAAGGAGAGAAACTAGAGAAAAGAGCAGATCGGTGGTCTAGGGGTAGAACTATAAAAAGAAATAACTATTAAAAAAATAAAATAAAATGGCCGAGAAGAATAAATATATGTCAACAGCGGTCACCCATCCAAGGCCTCAGTGACTGTCGGTGATCGGACGAGAACCGGAAGCCTGATAAATAAACCTTTTCCATCACAGTCGTTGAGTCGATCATTTCTCTCTCAGTCGCGAATAATTCAGTTTGTCATCCTGGCATCATGGCCCAAAGTTTAGCCGGGGGAAAAATCGAATAACGTTGCCGAGTTAATGACTTCTTCGAATCTGGAGCTGGTTTTGTCGAAGTAAATTATCAGTCAAATAGTTTACTTTGATTGCGTTCTCAAATTCGCCTCAGTTTTGGTAAAACGTCTTCTCAATAGTAAGCTGAGCAAACCCGGCAAGTCACGAGCCGCCCCCTCTTTCGGGTGACAGGTTGTTTAGATAGACTGCTCAGCGTGTGTATTAGTCGTGTAATAGTAGATCTGATATCCGTCGCCGGCTGAGACCGCCAGCACACAATTCAGTTAGGGCCAACATACATTACCAGACGCGCACTTCGATTTCCAGTAACTCTTCGATCATTCTATTTTACAACAAGATACAATGCAGTGCAATAAACAATACATCTTTACTGATTCATCCATGGGAAATCAAAGTAGTGCCGGCGCCCACAGGGTCGTCAGGCTGACTCACCCTTACAATATCTCGGCCAACAGCCAAGTCCAGCACACTCGGAACATGAATGTTGGACAAAAGATTAAACAGCAATGCATAAAGCTAAATACACACAAGCAAATACTCAATGAGCACAACACAGCGGGCAGATTTCCACCGCCACACATCCCCAAGCCCCCTTCACTGTTGCCCTACGCGCGCGCACACACACACACACACACACACACACACACACACTAGTGCCGACACACGGCACACACACAAGCGCGCGCGCACACACACACACACTGGCGCACACACGCACACGGCGCACACAGAAAAACGTAAATGAATCTTTGCTAATATTCTACAATAATCACAGGCGGTTTCTAAAAAATACAGACTAGAACCATATTTGATCTATTAAAACAACAACAACAACTGAGCATAGAACCGCAATGTGCAGACTTCGCATAAGCGCACATGCATGATCTCCAAGTAGAAAGAGGCAGATATACACAGACACAGAAAAACATGCAACTGAGAAAATGCAAAGCATGTGGTGTATTAGAAGATGAACTACTACATCATTTTCTAGACAAATGTATTGATGTGTGTGTGTGTGTGTGTGTGTGTGTGTGTGTGTGTGTGTGTGTGTGTGTGTGTGTGTGTAAACCATTCACAGTTTTCATGACAAATAAATATGATTCTGATTCCAGTCTGATTCTGATTCACACACACACACACACACACACACACACACACACACACACACACACACACACACACACACACACACACACACACACACACTGTAAAATAACGTGAATATTAAGAAACACAATATCAGAACAAGACATATGCTACTATAAAATCATGAAAGCAATTTGAAAAAAACAAACATTGTTTTTATTTTCAAAACAAAAACAAAAAATGCAGTCACCTCTCAATTTTCGTTATGTTGAATCAATACACTTCTCACGATTGCAACACACACACACACACACACAAATATATACATACATATATATACTGAACATACATATGTATACATATATATACTGAACAGTCATATATATATATATATATACTGAACAGTGTTTGGGAAACTGGAATTGATACCAATGGGTATAGTTGGAGGAAGGGGAAATAATTATGCGCCGATCAAAGTGGAAACCGTTGTGAGCTGGTCGAAGTTCCTGTCGATTCAGGTAAAGGGACATTACTCTCATTGTGTAAGGAATTCTGTCCCACTACACATCACATGATTTATGTCCGAAAAGATGGCGAGCGCAACGTCGTTGTTGACAGTCTTCGTGCTATGCTGTAAGTAATTTTCATGTGTTTTGTCTACATTATGTCCAGTGGTTGTATTGATTTTTACAAGAAAAGTAAGATAGCCATAAGTGTTTAATTGTAACGAAAAAAGATCTTTTTCTTTTGGAGAAATCGATGTTGGGGGTAAGCAGTAGGTTTTCATCACTCGTGATTCCTGGTGATACTTCATCGGTGGAATGAGTGTAGTATTGTTCAGTAGAAACGGCAAAGTATCGGTCTGCCCTGTTTTAACCTGATTATGAATTCAGTCAGTGACTATGTGTAGTTTCGCAGTATTCCATATGAAGTCTAAAAATTCACAAGATATGTTGATTTACTACATAATTGATTGATGATTTTACTTCAAATAAAAATCGAATACGTGTTCAGTATCAGTATCATTGTGTTGCCACGCACTGACACAGAAAGGGACATCCACTGAAGCTGACACTAGCGAAAGAACTATCCACCAAATCAGATATTTTGTTCACACTTTTTTTTTTTTTTAATACTAAGACTAACAGAGTTATAAACTTGTAACAATTTGACAGATAGACAGTGGAATTAATTTACTGAATAATTTCCAGTATAACTTCAGCTAAGATAAACTTCACATAGAAGTTAGCCGACCATTAGCAAAAATGGGTAACACAGAATGCCAATATGCCTTTTTTCCCCATATAATATATACAGGTGAAAAGCTGAAGAAGTCTATAATTAGTTCAAGCTGACCAGTGATATGATAAACTAAAACTAATTGTAAAATTGTAGATATACAAGTACAAGAAAATAGCAGACTTCTGTTTCACTTGAAGTTTAACACTTTTAAAACTATTTCTGTGTTACAACAAAAAAATCAAGATTTTGCCATTCAAGATGCTACAGAAAATATGCCACTGATGATGATGAATTTAATGCTAGGTATGGCAAAATTTCGGTGGATGGTTAGCTTGAAGTGAATGAAAGATATTTATAATGATTATTAGCAGAGAGAATGGAGCTTGGTGCTATTTGAAGTGTTAAATGTAGCCAGCAAAGGAGAGAAAGCTGAGCAGGAGGTTGAGTATAGCTCTGAAGGTGACCCAGAGTTACCTCAAAGGCAAATCATCCACATGACAGGGACGGAGGAAGAGTGATGAAAGGTTCAAGTCATAAATTACATGACAGCATGGTTTTAGAAAAGCATGCTTGCATCAGACAGCTAGTGTCTGCAGGCGAATATATGAACTGTGCTCACCGCCCCCAACCCCCATCCCTGCACTGTGAGCCATCTGGATCATTGTTAACCTCTTTGATTCTGTCTGGAAGTGAGCATGAAGTGAGTGTGCATGGCACATACAGACGATGCAATCAAAGGATGTGAATACAGTCATTGTATTGAATTAACTTCTATCAGAATTTATTATTTAATAGTTGTTCATTTTCCTTTCAGAAAACTGAAAAGTATGGGTTATGTATAATTTCTTGTAGTACTTTGCATGCTGGTTTAAAAAACAATCATTACCCTATGCTGAACCACCTGGCAAAACATAGGAAGTACAAGCCAAAATGATACCCAGCTCTGGAGAGGTTAAAAATGTAGTGACATAAAAAAAAAGTTCTGTTACAAAACCGTTTTACTCATTTGTAGTAAAATTATAATTTTCCAAAGCATCTTTTTGTATTGCTTTTTTAAACAATTAAAGACCTGCATAAAACGTTATGTAAAATTGAAAAGAGGTGTGTCTCCAGCTTTACCTTTTTGGGTTCTGTTGGGAAAATGGCAGCTTCACATCGATTTTTCATGACAGAAATAAACATACCACCAGGCCACAAGCACAGCTATAACAGTATAAGTCTGTTTGCACAGGTGCATTTTTTTGTGCCCTAACAAATTAAAAAAAAAAAAAAGTTAAAGAAAAAAAAAGATAATAAAATCACTCAGATTAGTGAGCTTTGGAAAATAATTTTGCGTTGGCCTTCCGATTTGAAACTTGCAGTGTCAGTTAAAAGGATGGAGGCAGACCAATCCAGTCCGTGTATGTTTCATGCTGGTTCTAAGTTTAGGAGCAGTTGTTAGTCTGAAGTAAATACACTGACAATAAAAGTAAGTTTTGAATAGTCATGATGGCCAGGTCATGGGACATCTGGCCACTGATCTCTGGAATTTCATTTTTGCCTGTTTTAGAAAAAAATAAGAGGGCAAAATGAGCAAATGTGTGTGTGTGTTTAATAGGGACAGACAGATGAACATGTATTCAAGTCATTGAATAAGAAAATGTGGTATTCATTGTTCTAAATGGAGTAATTTGTTCACAGTCTATCACTGTATCAGTGAAAAAAAACGAGAGAGAAAAGAAAAGAGTGTTAGGATTAGTAAGAAAAGTATGTAAAGTTCAGATGAGTAAATGATTGCGCGCACACACGCACACGCACACACACACACACACATATCTGCAGTATTCAGCTTGAACTTTGAAGTAATTCACACATGATTTATAATCGGACAGTGGAAAGAAAGGAAAGCAAAAAGGAAATTCCCCTTAGATAAGTTTCAATTACAGGCATAATAGAATGAACAGATTTGTTACACATTATACTTTTTATAGTGTCTTAGTAGTTTGTTTTTTTCTCTCAGATCATGAAAGAGAGAGAGAGTGAGACAGGCTTGGGTTATGATCCTTGTTTGAATTAGTAGGTATAGTATGTGTGGGTCAGAGAAGACAGTGGTACAGGGACACTGCTGTTCAGTGTTAACAATATCAGCAGACCAGACTCCTTCCCACTGTCTTGCAGCCAGAAATATATTCCCGCGACTCATGACAGCCTGTCAGTGAAGCCAGAGCAGGAGTGGTCAGGTAAAAAGATGTCCAACCATGTGCCTGTATTTTAAGTGCGATCACAGGGATTTTTCGCCAGTGCTCTACGGGCGTTTTAAGCTGAAGGCCCATCAAATATTGTAAAATATGTTTATGATTATAAAGCATTTTCGATACATTGCTCTTGCAGGCCTGGCAGCAGTGTGCCCAGGGCAGAAGCTGATGCTGACGCATGCTCCGTCCTACGTGTCCATTCAAGAACAGTCCAAACCCCTGTCAGCCAGCGATGTGCCTGATGTCATCACCGACACCCTGGGCTTATCTGAGTCTCCGGTTGGTTGTCTTTGTAATAAAAATTGTATAGGTCTGATCTTTTAAGCAAATAATTGTTATATTATTACCTTTCAAATTCAAGGTATCTCCACTCTGCTGCTGTTTGAATCAGCGTTCCCAAATTGAACAGAGTGTAGAGAAACATGGCGGGAGAGCTTTTAGTTCTTCAGCTGTACAGACCTCAGTCCCTCTCTCAAATCCCTTAAAATATATCTCAAAATACATCGCTTAATAATTAAGGCACTCCATTCCATATCTGTATTCTATGGATCCAGCACTATTTCTTCTGTGCATGTTTATGTGAACAGGCATATTTGTGTGTGTGTGTATGTGTGTTCTTGTGAGCTATATGTCTTTCTGACATGTTATTGTTAAGCGCTTTGAGATCTTTGAAAGTGCAATATATGATCATAGATGTACCCTTGACAAATACTTTATGCTTTTAAGAACTTAAAACAAAGAATTGAAAAATAAACAGTCATTGATTAAAATTAAACATTGATACCCGGATATGAGCCAATCTTTCTTGTTGGCAGTGTGGCAAACACACTGTTGATTCAGTATAGCTTTGTGTTTGGCATGGAAAAGTTTCATTTTGGTCTGAAAAAGATATATGGAATTTTGTTTGGTCACATCTGTGGGAACCCAGCATAATAAAGTTTTGTTGACTAATTGTAGAATGTTGGCCTAGAGGTAATGCGTCCGCCTAGGAAGCGAGAGAATCTCAGCACACTGGTTCGAATCCCACAGTCTGGAGGCTAGTCATTCAGATGATAAATCGAGGTCCCGTGTGCAGCATGCACTTAGCGCACTTGAAAGAACCCACGGTAACCAAAGGGATATCCTTGGTAAATTCTGTAGAAAAATCCACCTTGATAATAAGAAAACAAATGAAATTGCAAAGAAAAAGAGAGAAAAAAAAAGATGGCACTCTCAGAGTCAGTGTAGTGATACACTTTCCCTGGGGAGAGCAGCCCAGATTTAACACGGAGAAATCTGTTATGATAAAAATGGGTAATACAGTACAACACAACACAGCACAACACAACACAAGACAATACAAGTTTAAAACACAACACAATAATTGTGAAACCCATGTCCTGTTCTGCGTGCCAGAAATCCAGCTGGACAGGCCTGAAGTCTGGGTCCCTGTTCAAACGCCCCAAAGCCAACGTGCTGCTCACCGTGGTCACTGCCCAGTCCTCTGACCTGGATGTCACCCCACAACACCTGGCAGCTTTCCCTGTGGACGCTGTGAGTGCTTCTCCACACCTGGGATATATACTCACTCAAATAGTTTCATCGTTTAAAACAGGGTTCATGTACTACTGAGTCATGGAAGTGTAGAAAAGTGTTGGAGAAAAAAATGAGAGAACCATTTCCAGGGCTGGAAAAGTTTTGGGGAAAATATGTTTTGCCCTGTTCAGGGTCTGGAGAAGTTGTGGAATTTTGTTATTTGCTTATCTATTATTTATTCACCTTTTTTTTTTCTTAAGGCCTGACTAAGCGCGTTGGGTTACACTGCTGGTCAGGCATCTGCTTGGCAGATGTGGTGTAGCGTATATGGATTTGTCTGAACGCAGTGACGCCTCCTTGAGCTACTAAAACTGAAACTGGAATTTTGATGAAACCATTGCTAGTACCATTCAGCTATAGAAAGTACTATTTAATTGTTTTATGCATTTGAAGAATACCAAAGTAAATGAACCAGATGTGATGAAGTTTGACATTGATACCAGAATATACACCAGTCTTTTATCAGTAGTCTAGCAGATTATTTTTTTATGCAGTTTGGCTTTGTCACAAGTTTGTTGTTTGGTATGCAGATATTTTATTCTGGTTTAAAAAATGTTTAAAAAAACGGGAGAAAACTGTAATATTGTTTAATCTCATCTGTGTTCAAAGATGACCAGGAACTGGAATGGTTCTTGTTCTCAGTATTTCATTTCTTTTCTAATCAAGTATGTAAAAGTATATTATTAATTATTCTAAGACTTTCAAAGTGACAACAGCAGAACCTTTGAATACGGGTGGTTTGTTTAATGGTACTTGATGACATATGTTCCAGTGGTAAGTGATTTTACTCTTAGTTTAAAAGCAGATGTTATGCCACTTATGTGGAACACATTGTGCAATGCTTCTACCAGTTCTAAATTGAACCATATTTGCAAATCAGATTTGAATTTTGTCCACCTCTCTATCAGCAAAATTTTCTTGAGGTCAGTTTGGGATCGATCAATCTGTGTTGGGCAGATTCAGTTTTGTTCAGTCACACTTTGAAGACAGCATGACTCACCCTTTCTTGTCTATGAAAGAAAGGAAAAGAAAATGATTGACTGGCAACACTGACCACCGCAAAAAAGGGGCATCAAGTTACCTAGAATAAACTTGTTCAACATTTGAGTAGGCAACACTGTTGATGACTATACCCTTACCATCCTCCACCATCTGTTAAACCACTCCAAGGATTCCTGGAGAGTTGCAAACTTTGCTGTTGATAGGTTTTTAAAAAAAAAATTTTTTATTTTTTTTTTTTATAGAAAATATTGAAAGGGTTGACTAATGTTGGAATCTGTGAAGTGTTGATTTACTCAAACCTGTCTCAATATCAGGTTATTTGCAACAACAATCAAAACACACCAAAATTTGGTTTGGGGTATTAAAGATTCTGTGATGTCTTATGAATATCTCCTTCTCATTGGCTTATTAAACTATTCACGACAAGTTGATTTAGACATGTATGCATTCAATTCATATCAGCACACACCTGCACACTCAGTGACTCAATTCAATGGGTATAGAGAGTGAGTGAGGAGTTGGATCTTAGGAGGAAGAGATATTGAAGAGGGAAAGGGGCATGAGGAAGCTATTAGTTGAGTGGTATGATTATCGGTAGAAGAGTCATTAGTCTTACCATTGAAAAATTATGTTACCTATTAGTATTATAGAACAGCTTATAACATAAGCAGTGGAGGGCTGGAGAGTTCCATGCTTACATGACTTTTAGAGGCACGTCGCATGATTTGTGCTCTCTAAGCTGATTGGCTCTCCAAACTTGATAGCAACAAAGGCGATTGAAAGAGTTAGAATGTGAAAAACAGCAGGCTTTTTTTCAACTTTTTCCTTCATATTTTGGTTTTCTTATTGTACACATGATGACACTTCATTATGGGTTTGGTTGTAGCAATGGATGTCATCAACTGAAGAAATGGAGGACAGCACATAATTGTTTGCTACTTTCGTCTGTGTCAGTAACCTTTGGCATTGATGGCACAGATTGCTGGAAATAATACAAAACACATAAATATTTGTGTATTGAGACGTGCCAACTGTCTGGATTTGTCCATGTTTGTTCCAGAAAGCCACTACAAATACCAAAATAGGAAAAATATTTGGCCATTCAAAAAAAAAAAGAAACAAAAAAAACAAAAAAACAAAAACAACGCAACTTGATTTCTTCAGACGATCACAGGTACGGCTCAGACGCACCTTGTACCAGCATTATATTCAAACCAGAATTTATTGGGAATTCAGCATTGCAATGATGAGGATTGCATGTGAGAACTACACTGAAAAGACTAAATACAACGACAAAGAGGATGTGTGCGAAACAATGCCCAAAGCAAAATCAGTAGGAGTGTTGTTTGGTGACAGCAAACAAATATGACATAATGTAGTGTTACTGATAATTTTGGCTTGTTCCTGCTGTGGAACTGACAGTGAGATTCTAGGGGAGACAATCCTGGTTTTATTTGCATGTGCAGGATTTGCCTCTGCTTGATTTGAGTCCAGTGATGAACAGAATCCAGTCCACCTTCCTGGACCATGACCCACTGATGCTGGACCTGATGGCTGATGCTAATGTGAGTCCTTTGTGTTTGTCCTGAGTTTTGTGTTCGGTTCCCCGGAAAGAAGTCAGCCCACAGCTTAATTCTTATGTGTGTTTGTAGGTGTGGTGTGCTGTATGTGTGTGCTTTGTGATAGTGTATAATTATGTTTGGGTTTTTTTTAAATGTGTATGTTTGTGTGTGAGTGTGGTTTTTTTTGTTTTTGTGTGTGTGTGTGTGTGTGTGTGAGAGAGAGTTCTTGACAAGTAATTGAAGAACATGCAGATCCTTAGTTTGTTTCATATGCAGATCCTTTGTTTCATTCTTATGTAAGATGTATTTGGGTGTTGTGTGTGTGTGTGTGTGTGTGTGAAATGCTGAAGTAGTCTTAAATGTAGTATAGAAATGTGTCAGTCATGCTGTTAAAAAACAACCAAAAATCAGCAACAAAACCCTGTGGTGGTTGTGTGGTTTGCAGGCGTTTGATGTGAACACTCCCAATGAGGTGTTCCGCCGGCTGCCCAGTTCCATGAGGTCCCTAGCCGACCGTCTCCTGGACCCCCACTCCGTGCTGTCCCGGGTCAGTGCCGGGTCTCTGAACCGCAGCCACACCCCCGACCTCACCCTCATGGCAGAACTGCAGATGATGGACCACGTCATGGACACTGTGAGCTGTGGATATTGGGGAGTTGTGTGTGTGGGAGGGGTGGTAAGGGGAAGCCAACAACTTGGGAAGGGGAAGCCAACAACTTGGGAAGATGTGTGAGCATGCATGGGTGAATGTTTGAGTATGTGGTGTGTTGGCATAAATCATTACAGGTGTTGTGTTTTGAAGCTCATGTATATGCTGATATAATCACATGCATAAGATGTTTTCTGTATTAAAGTACAGATTTTTATGTTATTGGCATTTTGACATATTTTTTTTTCTAACAGAGTTTTTTCTGTCCTTTTTTTCTTCTTCTTTTTTTTTTTTTTTTTTCTCTCTTTACCTTATTTTACTTCCTTTCAATATGAATACATGCACTTCGGCTGAGTGGCCCCTGGCTGAAACCTTTGCAGTATTCAGGGTTTGCAGCGAGTCATGGAAGTCTGAAAAAAGTCTTAGTATACCGAGGAAGCATTTTCCAGGGCTGGGCAAATCTTCGAAAAAACATGTTTTGCCTCAGCGTCTGGAAAAGTCTTGGAAGGTGGCAGAATGGTTGAGATGATTATCTACCAATACAGTGTCCATGAAGGTCTGGCTTCAAATTCTTGTCTCGGTAACAGCGCCTGGTGGGTGAAGGGTGGAGATTTTTTCAGATCTCCCAGGTCAACATATATGCAGACCTGCTAGTGCCTGAACTCCCTTCGTGTGTATACGCAAGCAGAAGATAAAATACGCATGTTTAAGTTTCTGTAATCCATGTCAGCGATCGGTGGGTTATGGAAACAAGAACATACCCAACATGCACATCCCCGAAAACGGAGTATGGCTGCATACTTGGCGAGGTAAAAAAACGTCATACACAAAAAAGCCCACTCACGTACATATGAGTGAATGTGGGAGTTGCAGCCCACGAACGCAGAAGAAGAAGAAAATCTTGTCTCACTCTTTCCCAAGTTTGACTGGAAAATGAAACTGAGCATCTACTGATCATTCAGGTGATATAATCAGCCAAGGTTCCATGTGCAGCACACATTTAGTGCAGTGAAAGAACCTTTGGCAATGTAAGTGGTGTTCTCTGGCAAAATTCTGCAGAAAAAAATCCACTCTGATAGGTACACAAAAGTCTATGCATGCATTCAAGGCCTGACTAGCTTGTTGGGTATGCTGCTGTGAGACATCTGCCAGTCAGATCTGGTGTTGTGTATATCGGTTTGTTTGAACGCAGTGATGCCTCCTTCAGAAACAGAAACTAAACTAATAAACCCTTTAATTACACATACTTAACCGTGACCCAACTAGTGCAAAGGGATTATGAACTTCCATAACTCAAGTGATGATGTCAGGAATATGCCAATGAGAAACTAAACTAATAAACCCTTTGACCAGTGGCATTCAACAAAGAGGCTAATTAAAGCATTTAAAAAAAAAAAAAACAAAAAAAAGATAAAAAGTGATGAAAATTGAACATGAATCCAGGATACTCACCTGTCTTTCTTCAGTGGTTTAACAGACCAGTTTTGTTTATTCAGGTGGTGGTGTGTTCGGTACAGAAAATTTCATACTTTGATCTGTAAAGAGTATGGAACTTTGATCATATCTGCGGGAACTCCACCGAGTCCTCATCAGTGTGATTCGTCATTGCAGCTGAAGAGCGGGGAGGGCGTGAAGAAAGGCAAGGCACCAGACCTGTTCTCCTTCATCATCTCCGGGCTGCCGGCTGTGTCAGAGGCTCACGGGGCTGACTCTCAGCAAAGCAAGGACGCTCACAGCATGGTGTCCCAGTTCATTGATGTGGTAAGGGTCGAGGGGGTGGGTGAGGGGGGGGGGGGGGGGGTCGGAGGAGTAGGGAGTCGAAAGGGAATGGGTTGAGATGAAAGGACAAGGGTTCAATAAGGTTGGGGGGGGGGGGGGGGGGGGGGGGGGTTGTGTTTTTTTCTTTCTTTCTAAATTTTTAAATTTTTATTAAGAAATTTTTTTTTAAGAATCTGTAATAAATGACATTCCTTTTTCTAATCTCTTAAAAATCTGAGTTAAAAGTGAAGTTGTTTTTTTTATAACCCTGAAAGAATTTTTCTCCAACCCAAATCATCGCAGTTATCATCAATGTTGCAGATGATGATTCATGCAAGGGGCAAAGGTCATCACTCAGAATACTGTGCCTTTGCCTTTCTTGTTGGGACCCAGTGTGAAAGTTTTAATTTGTTGGCTTTAGTTGTTTTAAAAGTGTTTTTTTTTTTAAAAAGGGGGGGGGGGGGTTCCCCCATATTTTTGTGATTAAAAGTCTGAACTCTGAAGGAGGGGCTTGGAAGGGTGTGTTAGGTTGTCCAGGATTCTGTCCCCAGGAAGCAGATTAGGATGTTAAAAAAAACAAAAAACAGAATAATCCCAAGTTTTCTGTTTTGACTGGAACTTTCGTGTATTCTTCTGTTTGTGTGTGTGTGTGTGTGTGTGGTTGTTTTTTTTTTAATTCAAAAAGAGTGGGATGAGAGAAGAAAGAGTGGTGGTCTAAGTGTGCTTGCTAGTAGTAGCACACAAGCTTGTGTCTATTATTATTCAGTAATTGAAAATAAAATTAGATGTCTGCCCAAACAGGTTGGAAGGCGAACACTGTAACAGTGGCTTTCACTGACAAGACTTTTGCCATATAGGCAGTGTCAAGTGATTCAGTGTTCCTTATCTGTATTCTTTGAATCCATGTAGATATTATATTGTTTGCATTCATGTATATGTAGCTGTATTGTCAATAATCAATAGTTTCTCCGGTCAATGGGAAACCATTTACGGCTTAGTCTTTTGTGAAGGGCTATGACTCTTAAACTAGGAGGCAAAATTGCACTGGCTCTTAGTGCTGCAGCCTTGTGGGCTAGTTGGCCTTTGGGAACCATCCCAGCGCCAACTGTCCTAAAACCCTCTTGGCCGAGAGAGTGGGGATGTCCTTTGGCAAGACACTCTCCACTATAATCAAATTCTAGCCCAAATAGTTGGAACAGCAGTTGCCTCCTCTGCTGTTCTGATGGTCATAGTCGGACACGACTGACTATCTTATATATATATATATATATATATATATATGTGTGTGTGTGTGTGTGTGCATGTAGTAAGTGTGTGTTTTGCGTCTGGCTAATGCTTTGATTCGGTTCAACTCAATTCAAAATAATTATCTGCTTCAACCAAAAACAGAAAATTCTCTTTAGGTTCACTTAAAATAAAATGCCCGTCAGCAAAAATCAAAGAGAAAAAACAAACAACTGACACACCCTTCACTTATCACCATGCACACATCGATTATTATGTAAAAAGAAAAACATGCGGGTAAGATACTATTACATTATGATTTATAGTGTAACAACTGTGTGTGTGTTGCGTGTGTGCCTGCGCGTGTGCATGCATGTTGTTGTAATATGTTTTAAGAATGTTCATAATAGATTGGGTCTGAAAATATGAGTGGTAGGAGAGGTACAGAAACGGGAGAAAGATAACCTTGCAATTGCATGGGAAATGATGCAGGTCAGGACCTAAAATTTCCTTTGTCTCCCATGATAGTATTATTTGAATTGTCTCCCATGGTACTGTTCAGGGGAATGGGTGTGTACCATAGAAGTTTGTATATTTTATCATTTCGTAATCTTGCTCCTGTTGATTTTATTTTTAGAGCTGTTTTAGAGTTTGAAATATTAGTTTATCCATCTGGAATTTTGAAGTTTTGGAATTTTTTTGAATTTTTTTTTTTTTTAATATTATAAATGCAACATTGACAGTGTTGTTGAATAGAAATAACAGTTCTAATTAATGATACTTGTAGTCATTTGTAGATGAACACCACCAGTTTCTATGTCTCTGTGTGTGTGGGTTTTTTTGTGTTTTTTGTTGTTGTTTTTTTAATTTTCTATTTCCATTATATAGATTTGATCGAAAATCCCTGATGCCAGAATTTTTACATTGGACCTTGAGTGGTGGTCTGGACTCTTTGTCATTCGAATGAAGCAGTAAACCAAGGTCCTGTGTGCAGCTTCTAAAGTTTACAACAGAATCTTCTTTTATACACATGTCTGCATGCATGTGACTGAAGCCTGACTGAATAACACAGGAAATTAACTATGAGCGCCTAAAGGCAGCTATCAGTTGGCTCTTCCAAGGTAGGCAGTATGCTGTGCAAATGAGTCTGTAAGCACTTAGAGTTTGGCTTCTGACCGAAGACGGCACTAGTTAAGTATCCATTTAAGTCATTAAGTCAGTCAGTCAAGACGAGGTGAGTAGCAGCATTCTGAGCTTTGCCACTGTTGTTGTGTCAACTAGAGATGCCAACTGTTAGGATTTTGCCGTATTTTGTTATGCTCGTTCACAGTTTGTTCTTAGCCAATGTCAAAATTGTTCTAATGAGTTCATTTTTAACTACATAGTATGATCACATAATTTTCTGTTGTAACATTACCCAGATGTACTCGACCTATCGATCACAAGGCCATGGCAGTCACTACTAACCTTGGTCTCATGTGATGATGCTCAGCTAATTGCGTGTGTGTTTACATTGAAACAGCATTGAATGGACCAATCAGCTTAATCGTAGCAGTTACACTGTGTTGCAGGTAGGCCCAAGTAACTGTATGTCTTGTAGATAAAACGTATGTTTGCTGATGTGGCTCGGAGTCCGAGTGTTCCTACCAAATTCAAAGTGTTCCTATCAAATTTCTTGATTGCTCCTACTAACACTCGACAGGGGTTGGCGTCTGTGTTCAGGTGACGAAGGACTTCAAGCAGCTGTACAAGGACAACGTGGTGGTGGAGGTGCTGTCGGTGCCAGCCCCACAGAAAACCCTGGTGCGCAAGGCGCGAAGCCTCCTGGAGCAAGGCCCTGTTACCACACCCGCTTCCGTACGTTTGTTTGTGTTTTAACTCTTTCACCACCTCTTTTCTGTGTGAAAAACACTTCCCGTCACCAAGTATTTTAGAAACGATGCTCTTGGTCAAACGCTTTCGTTCATGTCAGAACAACACAGTTGTTCACTTCAAACTCAGTCAGGGGACAAAGGTTAGTCATTGTTCTATTGGCGGGAAACTGGTTTCAGCAGTTGAGCTTTGTTACAATGTGAAAAATGGTCTTTTGTCAGCCTGATGTCAACAGAAGTCGCCTGTGGTGGTGCACTGTCTTGTCAACTAAAGTTGCCTGTGGTGGTGAAAGAGTTAAACAGTACTCTGTTTGAAAATGACAAAGCAACAGGAAAGTCTTGGTCTCTTACATTTTACCTGCATGTTTTGTTTAACTCCTTGTCTGTTGAACCACCTTCTTCTGCTTCTTCGTCGTCTTCTGCTGTGTTGCAGCTGCTGCTGCTGCTTCTTCTTGACATTCTTCTTCTTCATATCCCCTAACACTGTAAAGGATCATGAGAGTGCTGCACAGAACTGTTCACCAGATTTCTCCACGTCTGTCAGTTGTGTGTCAAAGCTTGGGTCTTGTTTGAATTTCTTAGTTTTTTGGGTTTTTTTAAACAATTCACCAGGTTCAGAATGTTACTGATGTTCCTTATATTCACCCTCCTATTTATACCGAGATTTTTTTTTCTTCTCAGTTTTATAGCTTTAAATTGATTAACCTATATAAGAAAAAAAAAAAACAAGAATTATGGCCCTGTGTGGTGTGATGGGTTAAAAGCAGTAATGACAATACTAATTCAAAAAGGCCCCTTAGCCTTTTACCGCCGTAAGGGCAGTGAATTCATATCCGCTGTGTCTAGGGCTTGGCACAGGAAGATGGTAGCCCCATCCTGTCCATCTGGCATTTTAACTAACTTCCCTAACCAAAGGCAAGTACCCAGCCACTTGTTGATGGAGGGAGGAAAATCAGAGTAAAGCTTTAGCCTTTCCCAAGGACACAGCCCCATGCCTTCTTCTTTCTTCTTCTTCTGCTTTCGTGGGCTGCAACTCCCACGTACACTCACATGTACACGAGTGGGCATGACCATTTTTACCCTGCCATGTAGGCAGCCATGCTCTGTTTTCGGGGGTGTGCATGCTGGGTATGTTTTTGTTTCCATAACCCACCGAACGCTGACATGGATTACAGGATCTTTAATGTGCGTATTTGATCTTCTGCGTGCGTTTACACACGAAGGGGGTTCAGGCACTAGCAGGTCTGCACATATGTTGACCTGGGAGATCGTAAAAATCTCCACCCTTTACCCACCAGGCACCGTCACCGTGATTCGAACCTGGGACCCTCAGATTGAAAGTCCAACGCTTTAACCACTCGGCTATTGCACCCGTCTACAGCCCCATGCCAAAACGGGGCCTCGAACCCTGATCACTGCTGAACGCTGGATCAGAAGTGCAACCAATTCTGCTGCTTTGTCTCCTCAATGAAGTGGAATTCTTTAATAACAATGGTTATAGAAGAAAATGATGACTACAGAGACTTTCCTTTAATCGCTCCTCAGTCCAACAGTTTCTTTCTTTTGTTTTTTGTTGGTTTGGGTTTTTTTTTATGTTTTTCATTCTTACTCTTTAAATTATAATATATTGGTTCTCCATTTCCCTCTGTCTTTGTCTTTCTGTCTTTTCCTCCCCATCTCTCTCTTCCTGCTTCTCTCTCTCTCTCTCTCTCTCTCTCTCTCTCTCTCTCTCTCTCTCTCTCTCTCTATCACTCTCTCCCTCTATCCCCCTCTCCATGTTCACACTGAAAATAAACTCAAATAAACATACTGCAAGCCTTGGAACACATCATTTTTTTCTTCTTCGTCTCCTTGATGATGATGACGACTACAAAGTACAATGCTGTCTCTGACTCACTCTGACAGACCCCCCAAGAAGTGATTTCTTCTTCTTCTTCTTCTCTTCGATGATGATAATGATGATGACTACAACAATGCTGTCTCTGACTCTCACCCTGACAGACCATCAAGAAGGACTACAACCTGGCCTGGGATTACCACGATGACTTCCCGGCCATGTTCAACATCATCCTGTGGCTGACCGTGGTGCTGGCCATCGCAGTGTTCGTCATTGCCTACGGCATGTGGAACATCGACCCCGGCCGCGACTCCATCATCTACCGCATGACCAGCCAGCGCCTCAAGAAGGATTAGGGATGGAAGGGGGATTAGGGTTTGCGGCTGGAGGGGGTTTAGAATAGGGATCGAGGGATTAGGATCAGGGATGGAGGATTAGGATCAGGGATGGAGGGGGTTTAGAATAGGGATGGAGGGATTAGGATTAGGGATGGAGGTCATGGAATACGCATGACCAGCCAGCGCCAGAAGGATTAAGGATTGATTGGTGGGGGAGGGGGGGGGGGGAGATAGTGGGGTTGTGAGAGGGGGTGTATGTGTAAGTTTTCAAGTTTTTTTTGCTTTTTCTTGTGTGGGATCAGTCAAGAAGGGTAATGGTTTAGTGTAGGACTGTGTGTGTGTGTGTGTTGGCTGGAAGATTCACAGGAATCGGGTGGGGGTGGGATGGGCGGGTGGGGGGTTGCTTTGGCTTGATTTGATTGTTGGTGATTGAAATTTTTCTGTAGGATTAGGTGGGGTTTTTTTGTTTTGTTTTTTTTTAGCGTCCGTACACTACACACACCACATGCACCAGTAGTAACATTGGGTTCTTTTTTTTTTACTTACTTTTTTTTTCTTTAATAGGGTTAAAATAAAGAATTTTTATGACTTATAGGTTTGTTTTTTTTTGTTTTTTTGGGGGGGAGGGTTTTTTATCATTTATTTATGACTGATGATTTGTTTTCTAGCAAACAAGATTGAATTTCATTCTTGTCTCTTTTGTAGTTTGGGGTTGAAGGGGTGGGGAAGTGCAGAGAGGGGAAGGCGAAGCAACACAAACAGCTACAAGCATTTACAGAAGGCGTGAAGAAAGACAGGGAGGGAGGTGATTCAGTAGTGCATGTCCTTGGCTAGGGTAGGCTGAACATGCGACATGTTAGAAACTTGGTGTGTGTGTGTGCGCGATCAAATCTGAATGGTGGTGAATGTGTTCAGAGAAAGACAGCTGGTGTAGATTTGTGATGAGGAAGTGGTGGTGGAGGGAGGGGCTGTTTGCTTTGGTTTATTTTCTATTTTGTTTGATAGTTATAGTTCTTTCTTTTTTTATATATATAGTAAATTATAAAGCAACATGTATTCAGCAACATTCTAGTTGGGTGCTTGCGTGTGCATTTGTCACTTGTGCGTACGTCACTGCGCGTGCGTGTGCCTGAATGTTGGTTTATATTATATATCACTGTGTGTGCATTCTTAACTGTAGAGGTTATTGGGTTAGCGTATTTGGAAATTTGTATTGAGTGAATCCCTTTGATGAATGAGGATACAAGCAGATGTGTTTCTGTTCACTGATTGGTTTGATTGGTTTGAATCTGAATTGTGTAATCACTGGGACAGTTGTTTGCCTGGTTGTGCGTGCGGGGAGTGGGGGCATATTTTCCCTTGTCAGTGATGAGGGAAGAAAACAGTGGGGTTTTTTTGTGTGCCACAGAGTTTGGTTCATTATGTTATCTATTATTTCAATGATGATGGGGACACCTGCACCTGTAGCGTTGGTCAGGAAATTTGATGAGCAGCACACCTAAAAACACATCCACCAATTGGATGACCCTTGACTGTGTGGTCCCAGTCTCCCCAGTTGAGCCCATAGCACAGTCAACAGCCCATAGCACACTCAACAGCCCATAGCACACTCAACAGCCCATAGCACACTCAACACTGGGGAGGAGGAAGTGGCCAGGGCAGGAAAAATCCCACTTCTGATGGGGCTCGCACCCGTGTCCTCCCAGTCTTCAGTCTGCGACGCTAACCACTTCACCAAGACGGCTGGTGATAACACAGTTGACCTGTTTGTTCCATTTTAAGTCTGAATGAAGAACGGCCCCCACCAAATGAACAATTTTTCCAGCTGTGGTAAGATCCTGTGATAGTGTATGATCTTGAGTTTGTGCGTATGTACTGTCTTTTGTCTGTTGTCCTGTGTGTGTGTGTGTGTGTGTGTGTGTGTCTGGGGTTTTATGTAAGTGCTTGATTACTTGCGTTCAACTGTGTGCAGTTTAGGTTGTCCATTTCAATTTCAGATTTCATTGTTCGTCTCACCTTTATTGTTATTTCCAAAATTCAGGTTGAGTAGATTTTCTTTTAGACTTTAAACATCATCTTTTGCTTGCAGTTGTATGTTTTACACATATAGATGTTCTTACACTGCAAGTTGCATGTCTGATTTTTGACGTAGCTGTTTTCAGTGGGATTGTGACCAGTTTGAAAGACTACACATCTCTGTTGCCTTTCTTGTTCTCTGTTCCCAGAATGGTAGGTAGTTTGAGACAGTGTGATCTCATTGCATGAGAATACAGTATGAAACCTGGAAACTGTACTGATTTTGTGAGTCAAAATGAATGCTCTTCATGATTTTTTTTTTCATTTCTTTTGGTCACGGATTTGATTTTGAAGGTTGTAGACTGAAATCAAGTGAGTTAAACAGAAGGAAGATGTGTTCGTTTTGTCTGTCATTTGATCATTCCATGAGAGAAATTCCAGCTGTAGTAGTCTGCACAAGGAGTTTTGTGTGTGAAAATGGTTGTACATGTAGTTCAAATGTAGATATGTGAACAATAAACCATTTCTGAATGTGAAATGTACTTTACTGTTGTGTGTGTGTGTGTGTGTGTCCATGCATGTGTTCTCACATGCTCAAAAGTTATAGGTACTCCCATGTGAGTGTAAATGCATGTGTGTGCACTTTAACAAGATGCAACTTTAGTGAGCACTATGAATAAGCTTATTTAATTGTGATAATTATCTCCACAAAAAATTTTTTCTTTGGTTTGTTCTCAAATTGCAGGATTTTCCATTCAGAAGAGTCTTACCTGACTTTGGCAATCACAGGAAAACAGTTGATTATAATATGTGGACATTTACATGGCACCTATTCTCAGTAAGAGACCTAGCTCTAAGCACTTTACAGTCTTTCAACTCTCCTATTTTGGTAGGTTCTTTTACATGCACTAATTGCATGCTACACATGGGACCTCAGTTTATCATCTCATCCGAATGACTAAGTTATCCTCATTCTGGTTTCATGCCCTGTCTACTACCTGGCAGTACATCCATCTGCCAGGCTGCATTCATGGGCTGCAACTCCCATGTTCACTCATTTACAAGTCGGAGAACTTTGAGGTTGTGTCTATGGGGCTGAACCAGTATGAGAATCATTTATACCCCAGTTGTCTTTATACTGGGAATTCCATCTACGGGATATTCTGTACTTGTGCTCTGAAACCCCACTTAGGATTGTCACCCGTGTGAGAATGGATAGGTTCAATCGTGATAATAGTTGATCAACACACATGGTACATACACATGCATGCACGCACGCGCACACACACACACACACACACACAACTTGTAGAGTTCAGACGAGATCCTGACCGTTGCTTTTATTGAGACTGAATTGAAATAGCCAGTTAACGATCACACATACATACACACACACGCGCGCACGCACATACACACACACACCGCCTCAAACGATGTGGAACACAGATCACACACATGTATGAACACGAAAACACCAGAACGACTCCACCAGCCCCAGATGGTTTGATTAACCCCTCGACTGTTGAACACTGATGAAATGAGCGACTCCACCAGCCCCAGTTGGTTTGATTAACCCCCTCGACTGTTGAACACTGATGAAATGAGATCAGCGTGGCTTGAGGGCTTGAAACGCAGCTTCTGCTTTATGTATTTGTATTTCTTTTCATCACAACAGATTTCTCTCCCCAGAGAGAGCGCGTCGCTATACTACAGCGCCACCCTTTTTTTTTTTTTAAGTATTTTTTCCTGCGTGCAGTTTTATTTGTTTTTCTACAGAATTTTGCCAGGAACAACCCTTTTGTTGCCGTGGGTTCTTTTACGTGCGCTAAGTGCATGCTGCACACGGGACCTCGGTTTATCGTCTCATCCGAATGACTAGCGTCCAGACCCCACCACTCAAGGTCTAGTGGAGGGGGAGAAAATATCGGCGGCTGAGCCGTGATTCGAACCAGCGTGCTCAGACTCTCTCGCTTCCTTGGCGGACGCGTTACCTCTAGGCCATCACTCCACATATGTATCAACTGTGCCATTGGTTTTGCTGACCAAGAGTAATGGAGAAAAAAAAATCCAAAAAACGAATTGTGACTGACATCCTTACCTGTATACTCTTGTCTTATCTCAGTGATGTAACAGCTAGCCCTTCACTGACGATCGAACATACCAGTCAGCAGTAAGGAGTTAAATGTCTCCCGCATTGTTCTCTCTTTCCGTGTCAACAAGTATCGTCACCAAAATCTTATATATGATACACCGTCATGTCCGACTATGACCATCAGAACAGCAGGGGAGGCAGCTGCTGTCCCGACTTGATCTGGGCTAGAATTTGATTGTAGTCGGGAATGTCTTGCCCAAGTGACAATCTCCACTCTCTTGGCCAAGAGGGTTTTTTTTTTTGACAGTCGGCGTTTGGATGGTTCCCAAAGGCCAACTAGCCCCCAAGGCTGCAGCACTAAGAGCCACTGCGATTTTGCCTCCTAGTTCGAGAGTCATAGTCATTCACAAAAGACAAAGCTGTAAATGATTTCCCATTGCAATGGAGAAAGAATTGGTAATACAGCTCTCACTTTGCTGCTGGCCCATCTGCAAACTTTAGTCAATCTGTGACCAAAACCAACACCCACAAAACATTAAAACATTGTTTATCAAGAGATTAACAAATAGTAAAGAGTGGTGACTCTCTCCACACACAAGGTACGTAACTTCAAGCCAATGCTGCTTACGCTACCAATTCAGCTAGCACACAGGTAAATTAAAGGTACATTGGAACAAACACTTCCCCCAAAAAAGGAAGCGCCGGGCTTGCTCTTATACCGATCCTTTGACAAGTGCACACAGCAGCAATGACAGAAGAAATGTGCAAACACAAATTAGCTTTTATCCAAGACTGGCGTTGCCTCTTTAATCCTGAACAAGCCACACAGAACACACGGACAATACAGAACAAACACATGGTTGCCTCGGTGGTTTTTCAACTTGAAAATTTATCAAGAGGTTTCACATTGTGGTGGCGGACGAATCCATAGTATATACGCAACGCCGCCGTTATCTTACAACACAGGGCCTTATATACACGAGAGAGGAAAAAGGTGAAGAAAAAGTTGAGGACATGCTGGCCATTGAGCTCCGGTTCTCTTTGGATTTGATTATGTGCTTTCGTGTGTGGAGGGGGAGGAGGGATGTGTGTGTGTGTGTGTGTGTGTGTGTGTGTGTGTGTGTGTGTGTGAGCGCGCGCGCGTGTGTCTTTTGCACTGTTTTGGTGGGTCAAATATGAATTATTAGTCTGCAGTGACTTTACACTGTAGTTTTGTGTGTACTTAGGCCTACATTGTGTTTTCATTTGTTTTCATTTGTATGCATGAAAAAAAAAAGTTTTCTTAATTATGTTAGTATCAAAACACACACCCGTTCAACATTTACGATCATAATAGAACACGTATTTCTTTCCCATTAAATACACAGTCAAAAAGTGGTTACAGACCACGTGAATACAAGTTACACACACACACACAAGAACAAAATCGTTTACAAATGGACCAGAAATATTCTGGCTTTGCAGTCAAGTTCAACTTTTAGCTCTAAACATGTTTTCCCAACTTCTTTGGCGAGTGCTTAGACCTTGATTCTGCTTGTATTATTGCGCTACCTAAAGATTATTATTATTATTATTATTATTATTATTATTAAAATTATTATTATATAGATAAACAAAATAGTGATGACGAGGGTTTATCAAAAATAATACATTTGATGTTTGTATAGACGTGTATGAGAATGGGGTGGTCGATGTGTGTGTGTGTGTGTGTGTGTGTGTGTGTGTGTGTGAGTGTGCGTGTGTGCGCACACGCGTGTCACGTGTGTGTGTGTGTGTGTGGGTGGGTGGGTGTGTGTGTGTGGGTGTGTGTGTGTTCGTGAGAGAGACAGAGACAGATAGGGGGAGAGTGACAGAGACAGAGAGAGAGATCAGCTTAGGAATGAGAAGTGTGAAAATAACAGTATCCACATGTTATACCTCACATGTGGAAAAAAAAAATCACATTTGACTATAGAAATATCTAGCGAAATCATCATCTTCGGGGAAAAAACAACAACAACAGCAGATCACTTAAATGTTCTCTCTCCCGTTGATTACGAAATTATAGCTATCAAAAATGTGCATGATTTCTTGTCATGGAATCGACTGATTGCGGCACAATTACGCAGCTTCGTAAGTTTGATTTGGGGTTGTATGTATCATCTGTACATATTGATTACATATATTACATAATATAACATTCTCTGTAAAAGCCACAAAAATACATGTATAAAGATGAAAGTGAGGTGTATAATTATAGTTTTGACACATGAGGATCCTTGACAATGGTTATCATGCATACCACATACCTTTTTAATCATACAAATGTATACATAAGATGGTCATTTGCACACACACACACACACACACACACATGTACAATCATATCGGATGTATAATATACGTTCAAATACACTGCCAGAGAGAACAGTAGTATCATTTTAACTGAGTGTATTCACTTCTCGCATCACACATTCACAATAAACAGAACAGAGAAATGACTAGATCGGTCTACTCAGAAATAATTATGTACGCCACATTTGTTCAAGGACAGTCAAATGCAAAACGTAATTAGGTAATCACATATTGGAGCCGCAGGTAAAAAAAAAAAAAAAAAAAGTGTGTCCATCTTTGGTACCAGTCTGTCAGTGTTGCAAAAATTATACAGCACAATGTGGGGCTAAAGTTATCCTTGGAAATCTTTCCTCTTGTTGTTGTTGTTGTTGTTCTTCTTCTTCTTCCTCCTCCTCCTCTTCTTCCTCCTCCTCCTTCTCTCC
>NC_134888.1:33359580-33374580 GCF_041734735.1 Babylonia areolata | reverse complement strand
GGAGAGCCTTGTGGTATAAGAGAGTTCTCCTTTCAACCTGAAGGTTCTGGGCTCGGTCCTGGTGCCAGTTGCATTGCTTGGTTCTAACTTTTTGACAGTTACACGTGACTAAATGCCTACGTTGACCGAACTACGCCATTGGTCAGTTCCATACTACACTCAGTAGCGGGTTACGACCATACTAGGCTCTTCCATCTGAGCAATGAAACTGGCTCCAGGTTTCGGGGTTTAGTGGATAAAGGCTAGGGGTAAGTATTTTCCATTTCCAATGACAACATGATAGTGCAGACCTGTTTAGTGCCTTAACTCCCTCCTTCGTGTGTAACACATCCAGACGATCTAATACGCACGTTAAGGATCCCATCCTCCATGTCAGTTCGTGGAATATAGAAAACCGTACGCAACAAGCATGCATACTCGACAGAAAACAGAATATTGCTGCCTAAATAGAATACGATCACACATGCAAAAACTCACTCACAGAATGCGTGAACGTGGGAATCGCAATCCACGAACAGGAACAAGAACAAGAACAAGACTTAGTCCCAGTTCAGATTTTATCATACATAAAGGAAGCATGTGGGTTGGTGTGTTAAAAAACATCAGTCTGTTAATGAAGTTACGAATCAAATCTCTTCCTCTCCAACTCGGTGTTAATCATTTCGTTCGCTGTCCATAGTCCACACCTGGTGACAGAGCTGCCTTCTTCAGGTCCTGCCGGCTGCTGTGATGCCTGGTCCTCAGTGGTCCTACCACCCCTCGTTCTTCTTGATGAAGGACATGGTCAGCTGTCAGGTCTCCTTGACCAAGTGCAATGTTACATGTCTGTCTGAATGTGTATGTATGCCTGCCTGAAATCCGAATGATACCGGAAACGAACGACGAGAGCCCAATGGCAGTCGTCAGTCGGCTCTTCCCAGGTTGGCAGCCTGTTGTGCAAATGACCCCGTGCTTGTAAAGCGCTTAAAGCATGGTCTCCGACCGAGGATAGGCGCTGTGTTAGTATCCATGTCACATCATGTCATGGTGAGGGCTCCATCGTGAACTTGATGCTCATGTGAGCGTTGTGTCGGTCGCGGTCCTTTGGGAACCTGACATGGATCTCACTTACTGCTTTCTGGGACAGATGGCAGTCATTGTCTTTCTCTGTCTGTGGCTCTGATGATTCTTGGTCTTTATGGGATCCTGCTTTGGCCAGTTAATTTTTTTCTTTCTCTTCTGTTTTTTCCCCACAGTGGGCTGGGAGACTTGGTCTTCAGACCTGGTGTAGAGCTTTGATCAGGTGGGGGAGCTGAGCTTGTGATTCTCCGAGACCAGGAGTACAGACAGGACATCTGAAAGGAAGTAAATGTTTGATGGCATCTATCTCTAACGTCTTGAATCACCGCAGGCGGCCTGCGTGAGTGCTTCTGTCTCTGTTCTGTATTTTTCTACAGAGCATGCTTGTGGCGAAACTTACAGTGACCGTCTCTCCTCCATGGAACTTGACAAAGATACCAGCTCCTTTCTCAATTGTCAAAGCGTTGGTGGCCGACCCGTCGGTGTATACACGACTGCATATTTGCCTGGGGGTATCTTTCTTGTGTAACGGCCAGTTTGTGAGACCTTCAAGCTGCCATCCTGTTCACCCTTTGGAGTGATGCATGGGAAAGAGGTGCAGACTGGCTGGTCTGATGCCGACAGTTCTGGAATATGTAAGGGAAAGAGTGGGCTGGCTTCCTGATATTATTGCCGTGTGAGTCTCCTGATCTTCGTGGATAAAGCTCCTTTACTTCAACCAGTTCCTTGTGAAACTGTTCAGCTTCTGTTTCACGGAGTAATCTGGACTTCCCAGCCTGCATCAAAGTCTGTACTTGTCTTCTTTGGTTTAAAAGCCTAGATTTTCATAGATTGTGTGGACGGTTTTAAGTGCTGTCATACAAGGGACTTCGTCTTTTGATTGTTGGACTGGACAAACTTTATTAAATTTTTCAGAAACGCTTCATGTAATTCCCATGTAAATTATATGGACAGAGTTGTCAACCTGTTTAGTGTGTGCGTCTCTGTGTGTGTGTTTGTGTGTGTGTGTGTGTGTGTGCGTGCGTGCGTGCGTGTGTGTGTGTGTGTGCGCGCGTGCGCGTGCGTAAATGTGTGTGTGTGTGTGCGCGCGCGTGCGTAAATGTGTGTGTGTGTGTGTGTGTGTGTGTGTGTGTGAGAGAGAGAGAGAGAGAGAGAGAGAGAGAGAGAGAGAGAGAGAAAACGAAAAGAAAAGATGACAGCAGTTGTTGTTTTTTTCTCAGTCACATTTCTGTCGTTCTTCAAGAATGTTCAGTCGAACAGTTGCCCTCCCTCTCTCTTTCTCATTCTCTCGTACCTCCCTCCCCCCCCCACCCCCCACCTCCCACCTCCCGTGTCCCCTAACCCTCCTACCTTCCCGCGCTCCCCCCCCCAAACCCCCCAGCCCCACCCCCTGCATCCCGGCCCCACAATTCCGTCCCGCTACCTCTTACAGCCTCTCTCTTTTTTCTTTTCAGTATCCTCTCACCACCCAAACCCCCCTGTCGCTCCCCCCAAAACTCTCCCTGTAAACTTGTGTCAACAAACATCAGCAAGAAGCGTGCAGTGGGAGGAGGCTAGGAGGGGGTGTGGGGGGTTTGGGGAGGGGCGGGGGGGCGACTTGATGTCTCTCCCTCACTTTGTTCGGTCCAACACCACCGATGCAAAACCTCCCAAACAGGGTGGGTGGGGTGGGGTTGGGGTGGTGTGGGGGGGCCATTCTTGTTTTACTAGGGTGTTGTAGGGTCACCCGGGTTGAGGCCCGAGACAGCGGGCCTTGGGCAGACACCGCTCCAATTGATGTGTGTCGGCGATTTATTCCGTAATCTATCAAAGAGAGCAGACGATGGGCTCATGATTGGGGGCGGCCTTTCTGTTTGCACACTCCCAGGCCCAATCATGCGCCCGGCGCAGGGGTGATTTTGTTCCCCCTCCCCCCCTTGCCATAATGCTCACCCTTGGGGAAGAGGTGTTTGTGTGTGTGTGTGTGTGTGTGTGTGTGTGTGTGTGTGTGTGTGTGTGTGTGTGTGTGTGTGTGTGTTTGTTTCATTTCGTTTTTTGGGTTTCTTTTTTCATGAATTGGGAGGGTGCCGGGGTGTAATCATATATCGTTCTGTTTTGTCTTTCGGGTGGACGATTAGATGACACGGCGTGAAATTCATTCAAGGAGGGTGGGAAGAGTTCCTGAAATGGTCGCCGGCTAAATACATAGAGTAATGAATGAATAGAAAAGATACTTTCTTAAACCACACAATTAATTTTTTTTTTAATTGAAAAAAGGAAACAAACTAAAACCCAAGGCCAAGACGGCACCAAACAGCACTAAAATACAACATCTAAGAAGATTGTCTGTAAAATATGTACCCAACTCAGCTCCAAAGAAAAGGAAAAAAAGAAAGAAAAATAATTTATATATATCCAGAAATAAAACACCCGCAGAACTATGTCCATCTCCCCCCCCCCCCCCCCCCCCCTTGTTCCCATGCATGATTCAAAGAAGGTAAGGAGTTTTAAGATCTGAACAAAACTGATAATATACCCTTATATGAAAATAAGTTTGAGAACGAATAATTTTTTTCCTGATAAATCTTAGGTGCTTTCAGCATTTACAGGTGATCTCTGAAAAGAGAGTCATCTTATCATGAGTTCTCTAAAAGGAGAGTCATCTTATCATGAGTTCTCTAAAAGGAGAGTCATCTTATCATGAGTTCTCTAAAAGGAGAGTCATATTATTATGAGTTCTCTAAAAGGAGAGTCAGGTTCCAGTGTCTTCTGATGCAAAGATAGATTTCATCCTAGCACCTGGGATGTTCTTATTTTGTATTTTGCATTTCTTTTTATCACAACAGATTTCTCTGTGTGAAATTCGGGCTGCTCTCTCCAGGGAGAGCACGTCGCTACACTACAGCGCCACCCTTTTTTTCTTTTTCTTTTTTGTAATTTTTCCTGCGTGCAGTTTTATCAGTTCCTATCGAAGTGGATTTTTCTACAGAATTTTGCCAGGAACAACCGTTTTGTTGCCGCGGGTTCTTTTACGTGCGCTACGTGCATGCTGCATACGGGACCTCGGTTTATCATCTCATCCGAATGACTAGCGTCCAGACCACCACTCAAGGTCTAGCGGAGGGGGAGAAAATATCGGCGGCTGAGCCGTGATTCGAACCAGCGCGCTCAGATTCTCTTGCTTCCTAGGCGGACGGGAATGGCTAATGACATTCTTTGTACGGGATCGAAAGGCTCTGGATATCCACTTCGTTTGTGACCCTCCTGAGACCTCAACCCACACTACACCCACCCTCATACACATGCAGAAGCAGAGACAGACAGACAGATAGACAGAGAGATAGAGTCTGTTTTTGTTTTATCGAATATACCGAGTGTTTGTTTTTACTTTATTAAATATCCTATGCATCTTTCCCAGTTGCTTTTGTTGATCGTATGTTTTACATGGAAGAGCACGATAATTATTAGCTCAAGCTTATTGCTGCTCAAGTTTGTTTTGTTTTTTCCCCCGTTTCTTTCAACTCTCTCTACATTGAACGCTATATTTCTTGAAAAAACATTTAAACCAAAAGTTTACAGATTTATCTATAAGACGTTCAAATGCGTGTTGTCAGTATTCTCATCTCCAGACTTTTGGTTCCCCTTCCATAACAGCGTTGTGTGGGAACACTTCTACGCGCATGCTTACCTTTCCAGCTGATCCTACAAATTGAAAGTGGAAATAGTACTGGTTTTCCAAGAAAAACGATCAGAGAAGCTCTGAAAATCGCGCAAAGAAGGGAAACAAACAAAGTGCACGGGCAGGTTTTCGCGAGCCTGCTTTCAGATCATTGAATGCTTAACCCTTTCACCGCCAAGCTCGCATTTATGCACAGGCGTGGTAGAGGACCCATGTCACTGAAAGGTGACCATTCATTGGTCTGTTATCCATGAACCTACTGCTCTTAATGTTCGGTGGTAGGATAGGCCATATTTTCTATACACCTCAGGGGAAATCCCCAGCTATTCTACAAGGGAATTTTGTACTCCAAATTGACTGGCGGTGAAAGCGTTAAAGAGGAAAGTGGTGTGACGTATACAGATCAGTCCGGACGCTTTGAAAACCTCCTTGCAGCTGAAACTGAAGCTAAAGATGAAAACAATGGGATGTCCCACCTGTGGACTGGAAACACGTCGAACACACGAATGCATATAAGGTACAATTTCCCCTTCTTAGATCTTCGTCCATACGTTTAAATCTCCTAGTAAGTGGTTACTAATGTGTACATAGTTTTGATTAAGAGCTGATGTTGAGTGGAAATCATCAGATTTTGCTCCAAGCTGGCACGTTTTAAAGATGGCCGTTTGAAAGCACAGACGATCCCAATTCTTCACTCCTCGTCTTTTTCTTTTCTTTTTTCTTTTCTTTCTTTTTTTTTTGTGTGTCTTTTTTTGTCTTTTTTTCCTAACTACAGGAATGAATTTCACCAACCCAGAATGGCTTTAGACAATCACCGACTTTCCAAATGAAGTGCTTTTTTTTCCCCCTGTCTTTTTTTTGTCTTTTTTTTTTCCCCCTTTTTAAAGGCAACTTTCTCAGCGCTATCAATTTTCGTCCAGCACCGGCAGAGGCCCTCGCAGGGATGTAATCTGTGCGCATGACACTCTCTGTGTTTAGCTAATTCGACCAATTGACACTCATTAGTGCTCGCGCGAGGGGAGCGGTAATTGGTCGGAATAAAAATGGGCGGCACCTCATTGGCTACGGGGTCGCGAGGGTCGTGGCGAGAATGAATAGCAAAAGTTGAGACGGTGACCCGTCAAGTCCCAGCTAACTCCCCTTCCCTCCCCCCCCCCCCCCAGCCCCCCAACCCCCAATCCCTCCAACCAACCCCTTCTAGACGATTAAATATTTATCTGGGATCATTTATCATTTTGGAGGGACAGTGCGCAACAGCGAAGTGTTTGCCGAGCGAGGAGAGTGAATTCAGGGAAACGGTTAAGCAAACGACGTTATTAGCAGGCCAGGGATCATAATCACGCGCCAGCAAGAGAGGAACCTACCCCCTTCCTTTTCTTGTAGCATTGCCAGGTCTCAGTCCTACACACAGCGAGAAGGAATAACGGCTTCTGTTATTGAGGAGGGGGGGGGGAGGGAGGGGGGGTTGGGGGTGGACATAGTTCTGCGGGTGTTTTATTTCTGGATATACATAAATTATTTTTCTTTTTCTTTCTTTTTTCTTTTTCTTTGGAGTTGAGTTGGGTACATAATTTACAGACAATCTTCTTAGATGTTGTATTTTAGTGCTGTTTGGTGCCGTCTTGGCCTTGGTTTTTAGTTTGCTTCCTTTTTTTCAATTAAAACAAAATCTATCTTATCTATTCATTCATTACTCTATGTACTTATCTGTTTATTCATTTAATCATTTTTGTTGATTGAATCACAGTCCCTCTTTCATTAATCGTTTTGCTACAGTCTGTCTGTCTGTCTGTCTCTCTCTCTTTCGTTTTTATCTTTCTTTCTCTCTTCCCCGCCGCCCCCCCCCTCTCTCTCTGTGTGTGTGTGTGTGTGTGTGTGTGTGTGTGTGTGTGTGTGTGTGTGTGTGTACTGGGGGAAAGGAAAGGCCAGCGTGCTTGTGTGAGGTAGAATCCAAATAAATCGTTTGTTTGTTATTCTTTGCTTCAAATCTCCAACCCGCACGACACCCCCAGAATTCAGTGCCGCAAAAATCTTCTATGCCTACGCACGATAAAATTAATACGGGTTAACCCGCCACCCCCCATCACTCAACTCCTTACTCTCCAACATCCCTTTATCCTCCCTCCCCCCCCCCACCCCCCTCCATCTCTTTTCTCCCCCCTCCCCACCCCCCACACAATCCGCCTCCTCTTCCTCCACGACAGAACCGATCAAGAGAGAAGTTCACATGGTTTGATCACGTTCCTTTCAGGAGTTACGATATATGCGACATACTGCATCAAGCCTGTGAAAGAACGCACTTTATAATACCGACAGTGCTGAAAAAAAAAAAGAAAAAAAAGAAAGAAAGACAGGGATAGAGACACGCTGACTGGGTGTGTTGGGTATTCTTACAGCTCATGTCATGCCGCTATGTATATGCAATGGGAGGGGGGGGGGGGGGGGGTTGGGGGGGTTGGGGGAGGTGTGGGGGGGGGGGGGCTGCAAGGATAATACAGAGTTCCCCCAGCCCGTCCGTCTGTCTGTCTGTCTGTCTGTCCGGGGGGCGCCTCCAATCTGGGCGGCATTGTGGTCCGGGACCCTTCATACGAGGACTGGCCGCCTCCATGACGTGGTGAAAACACCGCCCCTGTCGGTGCACGCCCGGCCCGATCTATACTTAACTCCGCGCGATGATTGGCTCTTCAAATGTTTACCGCACTTGACGAGTCTTTCTCTCTCTCTCTCTCTCTCTCTCTCCCCCCCCCCCCCCATCTCTCTCTCTCTCTGGCAGCCAAGTCCAACAGGGGTGTGGGGAGGGGGGGTGAGGGGGTGGACTTATTGAAACCGGCCCCCTAGTTTTGCCTAGATCGCTCCTCGGCTCAGACAGCCCGTAATTGCTTTATTAGATGGATAACTCGACACTAACTACAAGAATGGGGAGCGAGTTGTCGCCCTCTGTGACTCTCCTGGTTTCTTCCCCCTCTGATTAAACCGGCAAGCGAAACGAGAGCGGGGGGGCAAAGGAGGCGGGCGCACAATTAGACTGGGCAAATTGGAAAAATTCGCGGGGATTAAAGCTATTTGAGGCCGGGTAGGGAGAGCAGTTATTTATGACCCGCCTCTCCTTGGACTCCCTCGCCGGAAATGGCTGCTGCTGCGTCTGCGCGCAGTTTGGTGTCGTCTGCTGGTCAAATGAAAAGTTTGTCCGGCAATAATCGTAGCAAGGAACTTGGAATGAAAAGCGATGTTTGTCAAGTGATGGAGCGCGCAACATGATTTAGCGCGCCTCCTGCAGTATAAAATAGAAATATGGGTCCCCGAAAAATTGGCTGGATGCACGGTCATCATAATTTTCTATAGAAATCGCCAACGACCAATTTCCCGCGCCGCCGGAGCGCTGATCAAATATTAGCAATGGAGGCGGAGAGGGAGAGTGTTTTGACAAACGGTCAAATTGGAGCCAAAAGGGCAAGAAATGAAGTTTTGAATTGTTGGCTAATAGATCGAGATCGCTAGTGGTCATTGTTCTCGATACGTCAACTGAGTCATCATCAGCGTCCTTCAAGCGCTGCCTGGGAGTAATCGAAAAGTGCTCATGAGCAAGCATAGATGAGCTTATACTGATACTCTACAGCTATATCATTGATTTTGAAGTCAGCACTGCTCAGCTCTCTTTAGACTCAGAACACTCAGGCGCCCAGTTTGAACACCACTCACAGGATCTGACGATTTCATTCATGTAAGTTGTATGGGTTTTCGGTATCATCTTCGTATATTTACGACAATGCTCTTGACAGAACGGAAATGAATTTTAAGTTGTCCGGCTTTGGCTTCATCCCTATTAACATATGTGAGCAGGAGTTTGGTGATGCCAAATGTAGCATGTTTGCTATTTTCAGTATCAGTATGAAAATTGTTCACAAAGGTTCACTATCTGTGAAAGACATCGTTTTCTGCACAAATATATGAGAATGATATATATGTATAAATGATATATATATATATATATATATATATATATATGTGTGTGTGTGTGTGTGTGTGTGTGTCTGTGTGTGTGTGTGTGTGTGTGTGTGTTTGCTTTTCACATAAAGTATCATTTATTTCTCTTTGTTCAGTTAACGACCACTTTTACGAAGCCCATTAAGTAATTTTCTTTAATTGTTCTTCAATGTATTTCAGTTATCTATATTCGACTCCACCCTCCGTCCTCTGTCAGCCTCACAACACAACTTCACCCACACTCCCACCGCTTCCTCTCCTACTTTTTATTTTTATTTTTTATTTATTTTTTTTTATAATCTATCACAGCTAGTTCGTCAATCGGACACACAATCAGATCCAGGCTGAACATCAAGAGTGTGTGTGTGTGTGTGTGTGTGTGTGTGTGTGTGTTCGTGTGTGTGTGTCTGCGTGTCTGTGTGTGTGTGTGTGTCTGTGTGTGTCTGTGTGTGTACTTGCCACACGGGGTGATAATTCATTGCCAGAACCGAGATATCTGAGCAGACCACATGGGACGAAACTGCAAACGTGTCAGGCATACAAGTAGCTCTCTCTTTCTTTGAGAAGGAAATCAGATGGCCCCCAAATGCTGCATTTGAAGGTTTATATCGCACTCCACCTTTCTCTCTCCCTCCCCCCTCCTCCTTTCATTACTTTTCTTCATAATCTTTGCAAAATCATTTTGAAATAACGGACGGGTTGCTTTTTTTTTTAGTTGCTGCCTTCACTTGTTGTCCTCCACAATCACGTTGCACGTAAAAAAAAAAAAAACCTAAAAAAGAGAGGCAAGGCCTTCAAGACTCACTTGTGATACACTGAAAAAAAAATCCAAGCTTTTTATGTATAGTGTATCAAAATGTGTTTCAAAATGTAATGTTCAAGATGAGAAAGATCAGTTTAAAGCGAATTAAGTCCCCTAGCATTAATTACAGAGTACTTTCCCTTTTTTACTATCTGCACCAAATGTTTGCAAAATAAATAAAAATTCCATGCTTAGCAAAAGAAATTCCTGTTTGAACAAAAAAATGATGATAATGACTGCTCTTGTTGTTGGGTCAGAATATCAGATCAAAGTGCCAAGTTTAGAGAATACAAAAAATATAAATATAACAGTAAATGCAGTTTGCATATGATTAGGCTTCATTATTTTTTTTGTGTGTGTTTTTTTGTGCTCATCCCAGAGGTGCAATATTGTTTTAAACAAGATGACTGGAAAGAACTGAATTTTTCCTATTTTTATGCCTAATTTGGTGTCAACTGACAAAGTATTTGCAGAGAAAATGTTAATGTTAAAGTTTACCACGGACACACACACACACACACACACACACACACACACAGACAACCGAACACCGGGTTAAAACATAGACTCACTTTGTTTACACAAGTGAGTCAAAAAACGAAAACCGTACCGTCATTAGGATACAGCACCATGCAGGAACGGGGCCTCGAACCTTGACCACTTGTGAACACTGTTACACAAGTCCAACGCCAAGCCGACTATGCCCCAGGCGCCTCTCTTGCGCATTCTGTTCAAACACTCGACTGCTGGCCGCCGTTCTTTCTCTGTCTCTGGACCTTGCAATTGGAATGAACTTCCTCTTTCGCTTCGTCAAGTCTCCACACTCAGCTCGGCCTTAAAACCCACCTCTTCTCAAAATAGCCTCCCTTCCCCTGCCTCCCCCTCCCCCCCCCCCCTCCCCCGTCCCCCTTGTCTTCAGTTTCTCCAGTTTTAGAGTTATGCATGTGTGTGGGTGACTGGTGCGGAAGCGCTTTGATTTGTCTCTGCACAAGATTTAACGCTATATAAATGCCATTATTATTATTATTATCATTATTATTATTATTATTATTATATTTACCAAATCTAATACCAAATGCTCACCAACCACAGCCTTTCTTCGGGGGTGGCGAAGAATGACAGCACCTGTCACATCCACCACAGTCATAGTTTTTGAGTATTGAGTATGGTGAATGTGACGTGTTTTGTTTTGCTGTGCTTTGTGCGCTGTGTGATTTGAGACTGTGATGGTGCCCAGTGTTGATTTACATATTTTCATGTCACTTAGTGTGTGTATATATATATATATATATATATATATATATATATATATTTAGTCAATGTCATAAGAGACCATGTTGATTTTATACAGTTTTTATGTCACTTAAGTCTTAGATTTGAGATGGGGGTAATGCACTATATAAGCCTGCATTATTATTATTATTATCATTATCATTGCCATTGCCATTGTCAATATTATTATTATGATTAATATTATCATTGTTCTTGTTGTTGCTGCTGTTGTTGTTGTTGTTGTTATTAGAACATGTCACATCCGATGCCTCAAAAACTGTTGTTGTTATTGGGTTGTTGTTGTTGTTTTTTCAATGGTTGTCATCCTCCGAGTTGTCACTCAAGCAGACTGGAGAGAGGATCGCAGGACTCTCTTTCACCACATTTATCAATAATCCCTTGAGTGCTGAACTTTAGTAACATGAGACCACTGTAGCATGGCGTTGAAGTGCAATTGATACTTTTGTGTGTGTGTGTGTGTTCTAACAAGTGGTGCAACAGATTTAACTGAACAAAGGTTGTGCAGTCCCAAGAAGGAAGAAGAAGAAGAAAACGAATGAAATACCGGAGACTGACATTCTGACCTGTAATCTCTGTTTTGTCTCAGTGAGGTGACAGCCCTTCACTGATGAGCACACTGAACAGCAGTCAAGGGGTTAAAGGAGTCCAGGAGCCAGTTGCATTGCTCGGACGGAAGAGCCCAGTATGGTCGTAACCCGCTACTAACTGTGTGTAGTATGGAACTGACCAATGGCGTAGTTCGGTCAACGTAAGCATTTAGTCACGTGTAACAGTCAAAAAGCTAGAACCAAGCAATGCAACTGGTACCTGGACGGTTTCAAACTGAGCAATGATAATTATGACTCAGCCTGACCTTCTTTCCTTATGTTTATTGAACCCAGTCATTCTGAACCTGAAGGTGGAAGGTGGCAGAATGGTTAAGACGCTCGTCTGCCAATACAGAGTCCGTGAGGGTCTGGGTTCGAATCCCGCTCTCGCCCCTTTCTCCCATGTTTGACTGGTAAATCGAACTGAGCGTCTAGTCGTTGGGATGAGACGATAAACCGAGGTCCCGTGTGTAGCACGTACTTGGCACACTGAAAAAAAGAACCCACGGCAACGAGAGTGTTGTCCTCTGGCAAAATTCTGTAGAAGAATTCAACTCTGATGTGTGCACAAAAAAATGTATATGCATGCACCCAAGGCCTGACTAAGTGCTTTGGGTTATGCTGCTGGTCAAGCATTTGCCTAGCAGATGTGGTGTAGCGTATATGGATTTGTCCGAACGCAGTGACGCCTCCTTGAGAAACTACAACTATTCTAAACCCTGTAAAATTATGCACTACACTTATGTTCTTTATAAATGCTGCCTGGACTTTTTTTTTTTTTTTTTCCTAACAGAGTTTGTCATGGATACTACCTCTGGGCGTCTGTGTTCTTTCTTCTCTTCGGCTTGACATTTGCATTCGTGTTACGTCTAACTGTCAAAAATGCACTGACCTGCCTTCGCCCCCCCCCCCCCCCCCCGCCCTGTGCCCCCCCTGTACCCCCCAGCCTCCCCCCCACTCATCCCCCCCACCCCTAGTTCCTGTTAACTGCCGCCCCCTCCCCTCTATCCTCTTTCAAGCCCTGTTACAAAGCCATGTTGTCCACTTCAACTCTGCTGTTGATTAAAAAAAAAGAAGAGAAAAAAAAACAGGAAAAAAAAACAAACACAAAGACAACAGTTTCTCTCGTGAGTGGAAAAAAACCCAACAATGACACGTTCATTATGCAGAACTTTGCACACCCTTTTACCTTTATTACCGCAATCTTTTCTGTGTGTTTCGTTTCGTTTCGTTTCGTTTCGTTTTTCTCTTTCTCTCTCTAAAGATGTACAAATATACACATATATATATATAGTGTGCTTGTGTGTGTGTGTGTGTGTGTGTGCGCGCGTGTGTGTATGTGTGTGTGTGTGGGGGGGGGGGGGGGGTGGGGGGGGGGGGGCGCGTGCGCGTACGTAATGGGTCAGAAGGCTTTCTACAATAAAACATATTTGAGTTCTGAGTTAATCTGACAGTTCCAATACGAAGATGGAGCTGTTTCAGTTGACTTATTTTTGCCCGTATATTATACTAAAAAAAAAAAAGTTACAAGTTTAATTAAGGCTCCATAGATTTTAAGGTCATCTGACCAGTGGTTTAGTACACAGTGTGTCCCGGACTCACTGACTCAGGACCAGATTGACTGGAAAGAGCGCGTGTTGGCTACAGGTTGTGGGTGTGTAGGGCTCGGCAGTGGGAGGAGCCCTCAGAAACTCTGACCATGAACAGTGACCCCAAACCAACCTCGCACAAACAGTGGTGGCCACTCTTTCATTACTATTATTACTAACTGCTACTGCTGCTGCTACTGCTGCGAATAATAATAATGATAATAATAACAATCATTCTTATTAGTATTGTAATAATAACGAAATGCAGTTAGCTAACACCTTCCACAAAGGTGGGGTTTGTGGCGTTTACAGCAACACACACACACACACACACACCCCGCAACCCCCCCCCCCCCCCACACACACACACACACACACACACACACACACACACACACATACACACACAAGCACGCGCGTACAAACACACACACACACACACACACACACACACACACGTACACACACACACAAACACACACGTACACACACACACACACACACACGCACGCACACACACACACACGTACACACACACACACACACACACACACACACACACGTACACACACACACACACACACACACACGCACGCACACACACACACACACACAAACACACACACACACACACACACACACACACACACACACACACACACACACGACCAGCAGCAGGTTCAAGAAGCACATGACAGTCTTTAGGACTGCGGGCAGAAAGGGAGAGGTACTTTGAGAGGCTTTTCCATCCAGACTGGGGTGTATCCACGTGACTGACGGACTGGAAAGGACAGTTTATCCCAAATACTTGTCTTCTTCGTTCCTGGGCTGCAACTCCCACGTTCACTCGTATATGTACACGAGTGGCCTTTTACGCGTATGATCGTTTTTACCCCCCACCGTGTAGGCAGCCATACTCCCGTTTTCGGGGGTGTGCGTGCTAGGTATGTTCTTGTTTCCATATCCCACGGAATACTGACATGGATTACATTATTTTAGGCAGCCATACTCCCGTTTTCGGGGATGTGCGTGCTGGGTATGTTCTTGTTTCCATATCCCACGGAACACTGACATGGATTACATTATTTTAGGCAGCCATACTCCCGTTTTCGGGGATGTGCATGCTGGGTATGTTCTTGTTTCCATATCCCACGGAACACTGACATGGATTACATTATCTTTAACGTGCGTATTTGATCTTTTGCTTGCGTATACACACGAAGGGGTGCTCAAGCGTAGGCAAATCTGCACATGAATTATGTTGACATTGGGAGATCGGAAAAAATCTCTTCCCTTTTACCCACCAGACGCCGTTACCGAGATTCGAACCCTGAAACCTCAAATTGAAAGTCCAACGCTTTAACCACCGTTTTATTCCAACAAGGTCACTGCAATATTCCTCGACAAACGAAACTCAATAAAATAAAATAGAACTTAAAAAAAATGACATAAGATCTAATAATAATAATAATAATAATAAGATATAATAAGATCAAAATGAAATAAAAACAAAACAAAATAAATGAAATGAAATGAAATAGAACAGAATGGAATAGAATAAAAGAAAATGATAAGACATAGTAATAAACAAATAATAAGTAAATGCATAAGAAATTCAAGTGAAGAAGCTCGAAGGAAAGAGGCATAGAAAGGGAACAGAGATAACATTTCTCAACAAACGAAAAAGAAAAAAAAGAAAAAAAAAAGACAGAACAAAACTTCACGATACCTTTTTTTCCCTCTTTCTTTCTTTCCTTCTTCTTTCTCTCTCTCTCTCTCTCTCTCTCTCTCTCTCTCTCTCTCTCTCTCTCTCTTTTTTCTTTTTTTTTTCAAAAATTTTGACACAGTGCGTGAACCATAACCTCGAAACGAAGCCTGTCCGATGCTACGTGAAATGGACCCCCACTCCTACCCCCACTCCCACCCACACCCCCACCCACACAACCACCCTCCTTCCGTTCCCCGCACCCCCCCTCCCCTCCCCCCCCCCCCCTCCCCTTTCCCTCGTGCAGTGTCGTGTTGCATGCG
>NC_134888.1:33349580-33357080 GCF_041734735.1 Babylonia areolata | reverse complement strand
CCCGTTTCTTCTGTCTCTCTCTCTCTCTCTCTCTCTCTCTCTCTCTCTCTCTCTCTCTCTATCTCTCTCTCTCTGCTCCCCCCCCCTGCCCCCCCCCCCCTTTTTTTCCACATTTCTCGTTTTTGTTCCTCTATTTTCACATCGCCTTCAAGCGAGAGAGAGAGAGAGAGAGGGAGAGAGAGAGAGAGAGAGAGAGAGAGAGAGAGAGAGAGAGAAGAAAAAGCCCCGAGCAGATGACTCGCATCAGTTAATACGTCAACACAAGTGCGTCAAGAAGTATTTCGTCTCAGTGGACACACGAGATACTGGGATTAGATTATGTCCTTTCAGACTCCACGCTTACATCAAATTTATCTGGAACCTGTAGCAGCTACCAGAGCTTTTGTTTTGAAAGAAAGGCCAACGGTAAGAAAAGGCTTTGTGTGTTGTATTGCATTGCGTTGTATTATATTGCATTACTGATACTGATACTATATTGCATTGTACTGTACTGTACCATACTGAGTTGTATTGTATTAGTTTTTGTCACAAGATTTCTCTGTGTGAGAAACGGGCTACTTTTAATGTGGTAGTGAACTATTTATTCTTATCAGAAAAAGCAGATTTGTGAATTCATTGAGACATTCTCTGACTCTTTATTGTTAATCATGAAGCGTGATCTTTGTAATTTGTAAGGGGTAATAAGAGATTAAAAAATAAAAAAAAAAAAAAAAACTACGTGAAAAGACGTGAAGAGAAGAAGTTGGTCGTATCGTCATAATTATACTATCTTTGACTTACCTTTGCTTTAATACTATGGAGAACAAGAGAGGCAAGGCCTTCAAGACTCACTTGTGATAAATTAAGCCCCCTAGCATTAATTACAGAGTAATTTCCCTTTTTACCATCTGCATCAAAACGTTTGCAAAATAAATAAAAATTCCATGCTTAGCAAAAGAAGTTCCTGTTTGAACAAAAAATGATAATAATGACTCCTCTTGTTGTTGTGTCAGAATAAGAGGTTAAAGTGCCAAGTTTAGAGAATACAAAAAATATAAATATAACAGTAAATGCAGTTTGCATATAATTAGGCTTCATTTTTTATTTTTTTTGTGCCCATCCCAGAGATGCAATATTGTTTAAAACAAGATGACTGGAAAGAACTCAATTTTTCCTATTTTTATGCCAAATTTGGTGTCAACTGACAAAGTATTTGCAGAGAAAATGTCAATGTTAAAGTTTACCACGGACACACAGACACACAGACACACGGACACACACACACACACACACACACACACACACACACACAGAGAGAGAGAGAGACAACCGAACACCGGGTTAAAACATAGACTCACTTTGTTTACACAAGTGAGTTAAAAAGTAGATCATTATGTGGTGTAATATTCTTCATATGAAAAGTTTCGTTTCGTATTTTCACTTTTGACTGTATTGAACTAATCACATATCGACACAAAACTTAACACATAATTTCCAAAGTACGAGGTACACTTTCTTTTTTTCTTTTTTTTTAAGATTTTTTTTTTTCACATTTTTTTAATGTTGTAAACGCCCATGGCTGTTGTATCATTAGATTGGGCGCACCAAATGCCGTCCTTTTATCACTTATTATTATTATCATTATTATTATTATCACTATCATTATGATTATCGTATTACTGATTAACGGCAACAAATATGGAAGGGGTCGAGAAAAGAGAAAAGACAAATCTGTCAAAAACATAGTAACAATAGGAAAATAAAACAAAAACAAACAACAACATTAAAATAAATAAAAAACATATATAACATTCTAAGTAAAAACAACTGAGAATGTTTGAATAAGTCATTTTCATTTTATTCGTATGAAGAACAGATAAATCAAACCGTAAAGGCCCGAAAGCCTTCTAAGACCATCGGTGCAATGAATTCAGTCCTTTCTTCTGTGTGTAAATCTTGGTACAGGAAAGCAAGGGCCTTCTTCTTCTTCTTCGTTCGTGGGCTGCAACCCCCACGTTCACTCGTATGCACACGAGTGGGCTTTTACGTGTATGACCGTTTTTACCCCGCCATGTAGGCAGCCATACTCCGCTTTCGGGGGTGTGCATGCTGGGTATGTTCTTGTTTCCATAATCCACCGAACGCTGACATGGACTACAGGATCTTTAACGTGCGTATTTGATCTTCTGCTTGCATATACACACGAAGGGGGTTCAGGCACTAGCAGGTCTGCACATGTGTTGACCTGGGAGATCGTAAAAATCTCCACCCTTTACCCACCAGGCGCCGTCACCGTGATTCGAACCCGGGACCCTCAGATTGAAAGCCCAACGCTTTAACCACTCGGCTATTGCGCCCGTCGAAAGCAAGGGGCCATCTCCCTCTGTTTTAACCCTCCACATCCCAAGTCAGGTACCTTATCACGCCTCGATGGAGTGACGAAAATTGGAGAACAGCGACTTTCCAAAGGACACAACAACATGCCGAAACGAGGCCTCGAATAGAATATATACCTGGTTTTCCCCATCTCACCATTAATCCCCCCCCCCCTTCCCCTCCTCTTCTAAACAATGATTGTATTGTATTGTATTGTATTGTATTGTATTGTATTTCTCTTTTTGTCTCAACAGATTTCTCTGTGTGAAATTCGGGTTGCTCTCCCCAGGGAGAGCGCGTCGCTGCACTACAGCGCCACCATTTTTTTTTTTTTTTTTCCTGAGTGCAGTTTTATTTGTTTTTCCTATCGAAGTGGATTTTTCTACAGAATTTTGCCAGGAGCAACCCTTTTGTTGCCGTGGGTTCTTTTACGTGCGCTAAATGCATGCTGCACACGGGACCTCGGTTTATCGTTTCATCCGAATGACTAGCGTCCAGACCACCACTCAAGGTCTAGTGGAGGGGGAGAAAATATCGGCGGCTATACCGTGATTCGAACCAGCGCGCTCAGATTCTCTCGCTTTCTAGGCGGACGCGTTACCTCTAGGCCATCACTCCACTCAAATGTATACATTAATACTCAAACAAATTGTCTTCAGTCACCGATATGTGTGACGGGACATTCAACAAAATTCCTCTCCCCTCCGTGGGCAGGCTCGAACCCAGATCGTTGGTGAACATTGGATCAGAAGGTCCCAACGCCTAACCGAATTTTGCAAAAAGCTCCACCTTCAGTTAGCATCAGTGTTAGCGTTATCGTCAGTAGCGTTAGCATTACCTTTATCCGTTCTTGGTTTCGTGTCAGAAAGGTTTGCTGCGAGCTGCTCCTGTTTCTCCAAATAGTTGCCCTACCCTTCTTCACGATTTTCTTCATATGCATATAAAGATCACACACACACACACACACACACACACACACACACACACACACACACACACACACACACACACACACACGATTTATATATAAGACAGCAAAATTGCCAGCAAAAAAAATAAAAAAATCAACCCAAAATTGTCAGATACATAGACAGATAAAACTCAAGGGAAGTATGCAAAACTGTGGAAACTGTCGAAAAGAAACAAAACGTGACAAGGAGTCTGACAGAGTACAATTTTAGGCCAGAGAAAGAGGAGGAAAGGAAGCAGGAAGGGGTGGGGTGGGGGTGGGGGGAGCTGCAAAAAAAACCCCAACAAACAAACAAATAACTAATCTGTTTAAAAGACATAAAGACTCAGAGGTAGATAGGTGTGCAGATGAGGGTGGTAACAAGTCAGGGAGGGGGGGAGGAGGAGGTGGGGGGGGGGAGGGTTGAGGTTTCAAAGAAACCAGCATCCCAGCAGAACACCTAACCGTTCCACCCACCCTCCCTCCCACCCCCTTCTCCCCCCCCCCAACCCCCCTAACCCCTCCCTCGTCCTTCTCACTAACCCCCACCCCCCCGCCCCTTCCCCTCTCAAAGCGCGCAGCAGCAGCAGCAGCAGCAGCAGCAGTGGCGGCCGGCCAGCTATAGCTGGCATCATCAGATCTCAATTCAATGAATTTTATCCCGAGGAGTTTTTGGCTCTTTGAGACCCTAACTGCAAATTACCGCAAGCATTCAGCACCATTTGCAGACTAATCCAATTGATCAACGCGAGGAGCGGGTGACAAACTGGATTACTTCCCCTTAGCTGTCGCCATATTGGATCCCCAGTCGCTTACATCATTGAATTTGTTGATTTTTCTTCTTCTTTTTTTTTTCCTTTCTTTTTTAAAAAAATATTTTTTTTTTTTTTTAGGGATGCGGGGGGTGGGGGTGGGAGTGGGGATGGGAGGTCGCGGGGGGGTGGGGGGGGGGGGGGAGATGGGATAGGAGTGTGTGTTGGGTGGAGAGGGGAGGGGCGTGGGGGGAGACTTTTCTATTTTCTTTCCCCCCCTCTTTTCAAGTCTTTTCCTCTCATTCTTTCTCATACAGCCATCATACAACCAACACACAGCCAACGTACAACCAACATACAGCCAACATACAACCAACATACAGCACAGCCAACATACAACCAACATACAGCACAGCCAACATACAACCAACATACAGCCAACATACAACCAACACACAACCAACCAACAACCAACATACAGCCAGCACACAGCCAAAATACAGCCGACATACAACCAGCATACAGCCAACATACAACCAAAATACTCCTCCATATACAACCCCCTCTTCCCTCCCCCCCCCCTCCTTCCCCCTCACTCCCCTCCACTTTCCTTCCTCTCTAGAATCCTGCCCTCCCTATCCCCTCCCCTCCTCCCCCCCCCCCCAACCAGCCGTGCACCCACCACCCCCAAATCTGCTACCCCCCCCTCTCCCCCCCCCCCAACACACCCCTCATTCATACGTCTTTACGCCTCATCCACCCCCTTACCCCCATCCCCACCCACTACCCCACTCCACCACCATTCTCCGCTCCCCCTCCCCGTACCCCTCCCCCCTGAGCCCCCCCTTCTCCCGCCCCCTCTTCGCCCCCCTCGCCCCCCCCCCCCCCCACACACACACACACACCTCTACTTTCTCTCCGACGCTCATTCTGTTATGTTTTTGATTCAACCAGTTCTGCTGTGACTGGAACGTGAAGAGAGCAAGTCTTGTATATATATTATCATCATTATTATTGTTATACTTATCATTTCCCATAACAAGGACAAGAAAACAAAAAACTACCTGATTCCTTTCCTATAGATCACCCCCCCCCCCCCCCCCCGGCGCAATAGCCGAGTGGTTAAAGCGTTGGACTGTCAATCTGAGGGTCCCGGGTTCGAATCACGGTGACGGCGCCTGGTGGGTAAAGGGTGGAGATTTTTCCGATCTCCCAGGTCAACATATGTGCAGACCTGCTAGTGCCTGAACCCCCTTTGTGTGTATATGCAAGCAGAAGATCAAATACGCACGTTAAAGATCCTGTAATCCATGTCAGCGTTCGGTGGGTTATCGAAACAAGAACATACCCAGCATGCACACCCCCGAAAACGGAGTATGGCTGCCTACATGGCGGGGTAAAAACGGTCATACACGTAAAAGACCACTCGTGTGCATACGAGTGAACGCAGAAGAAGAAGATGTTGTTGGTGTTCGTGGGGTTTTTTTGTTTTTGGTTTTTTGGTTGTTGTTTTTTTTTCGTTGCCAAGTTGTACATTTGGTTCATCTGTTGTTTGCGTCTGCTCATTTTCTGCATTGTCCAGCGGGTAATCAAAAAGAGATTAGAGAAATGAGGGGGCGGGGTGGGGTGGGTGTGTGTGTGTGTGGGGGGAGGAGGTAGGGATTGTGGGTGGGGGGGGGAACGTGGGGGAGTCTCTTGTGTTAAATGTACTTTTTTTTTTGCTGTTGTTTGGGTAATCTCTTCCACACACACACACACACACACACACACACACACGCACGCGCGAGCACACACACACACACACACACACACACACACAAACACACACACACACACACACACATGCACACACACACACACACACACACACACACACACACACACACACACACACACAAACACTCACAAACACTCACAAACACACACACGCACGCACACACAAACACACACACACACACAAACATACCCCCCACCCCCACCTCCCCACACACCCCGCAAAAAACAACAACAACAAAAAACAAAAACCACAAAAACGAAAAACAAGCAACAACAACCACACACTCTGATAATACCTGACAACTGTACCACGTCACCCTGGAAGGTTCATACATAATTGTTTTCCTGACTGCAGTTATGTTTTATTCCTTTCGTAGCCTTTTTGTCTCCATGCATTTTGGTTTTTGTCTGTTTGCTTTCTTGTTTGTTTTTGTTTGTTTTTTGTATTTTGTTTGCCTTCAGTAATGGGTTTATTTTGTTACTGGTATGTATATTCATGTTTGTGTTGTTGAAATTCGGGTTTGAAAATAAGAGTAAGACATGTCGGCGATTAGGGGTTTTTTTTGTTTGTTTTTTTGGTGTGTTTTTGTTTGTTTGTTTGTTTGTTCGTCTGTTTTGTGTGAATTAGCAAAATTATGTTTTGTTTGCATTTGTTTGTTTATTTAGTTATCGTATATTTAAGTGGAATGCCAAGCACGACAATCTAATTGAATGAGTGTGTGTGTGTGGGGGGGGGGGGGGGAGGTTCTCTCTCTCTCTCTCTCTCATCTGTTTCTCTCTCAAACGAATTTTTACAAGGGTTCTGTTCTAGATTCTTCATTAATCCGCCGCTCATATTTAAAACGCCATCTCTCCGAAAGTCTTGCCTGGACGTTCAAGCATCATCATAAACGAGTTTGGGAAGCATGTATATGTTCTCCCAGGTAAAAGACTCCCGAAGTTATATGTTCTCCTTTGGACTATGTTCCCACAGCAAAATAGAAGGTCTTTGCTTTCCCAAGGTCTGTGTTCCCCCAGGTCTATGTATCATTCATCATGCATACACTTTAACTCTTTCCATGCGAACGGGGAAAGAGACGACGTTAACAGCGTTTCACCCCAATTACCATCATCAAAATATTGCAAGCGGAAGGCTCTTATACTGAAGACGTGAATGTTGACAAAGAATACCACAATTCTGACGACGGAAGCTAAAGGTTGGGTCATTCAGACACCCACTGGACATCCGAGGGGTCTGTGTAGAGAAGAAGAGAGGACTGGCCGTACTGAGTGAGTTAAGGCAGTGGTCAGTGGTGAGCTGAGGTCAATGGTCAAAACCGATGAAGAAGTATTGATGATGTATGAGAATGTACTACAATGCGCAGTGCCCAACGCTCAGCTTGTATCACAGATTGACAGGCTGGGCCAACAGCAAAATGAGAGCTATATTATAATCAATTGTTTCTCTATTGCATTGGGAAGTCATTCACAGTTTAGTCTTTTGTGAAGGACTATGACTCTCAAACTAGGAGGCAAGATTGCATTGGCTCTTAGTGCTTCAGCCTTGGGAGCTTGTTGGCCTTTGAGAACCATCCCAACGCCGACTGTCCTGAAACCCTCTTGGCCGAGAGAGTGAGGATGTAACTTGGGCAAGACACTCTCCACTATAATCAAATTCTAGCCCAGACA
>NC_134888.1:33337080-33342080 GCF_041734735.1 Babylonia areolata | reverse complement strand
CCTTCAACCTTTAATTGTTATTACTACTTATTTTGCACTGTTGTCGTCGTTTTTGACTCACTTGTGTCAACAAAGTGTGTGTGTGTGTGTGTGTGTGTGTGTGTGTGTGTGTGTGTGTGTGTGTGTGTGTGTGTGTGTGTGTGTGTGTGTCCATGGTAAACTTTAACATTGCCATTTTCTCTGGAAATACTTTGTCCGTCAATACTAAATTTGGCTTTAAAAAAAAAAGAAGAAGAAAAAAAGTAGGAAATAGAATCTTCAGTCACACCAATGATAGGTTGTTAGTCTCCCGAATTAAGCCGTGTTTCCCGCATCATTGGCGGTTTATTTCGTTGAGGCTATTTCCGGGATTCCGAAAACCCCATAAAACCGCATTTCAGTTGCAGTGGCGTTTGCGACGTGACCTCGTTTTTGTTGTTCGCAATTAAATGGAAATAAATACACAGACTACATCATCGACGTGTTTACTGCATATGAATATCTTAAAGTGGATACTCAATTAACTAGAATGAACATAAAAGAGAAATTGAATCGATCATGTGGTACTTTCCCGGCGGATATTACTAAACTTGTACACATGTCTAGATCCAGAGAAAAACGGCTAAATGTTGCAGTGTGATTGCGGCGATAGCCACGTCTCCGTTACCGAGAACTTTAAAGAATTCCTAATTGCCCTTAAAAATTTTTAAATGCCCGAGATACACCAAAATAATATGGTTTAAACAGCGTTATCACTTCGAATTCCGGAATCGATTTATCGCCCTTAAGAAAGCATACTTAAATGTTAATTTTTGAACGTCAATCACGGACCGACAGTAGTGCAGTGGGTAACTTCAGTAAGATAATTGCTTCTTACCCGAGCGTGTGGTGTGGGTTCGAGTCTACGCTTAAGCCTTTTTTTTTTTTTTTTCTTTTTTCTTTTTCTTTTTTTTTTTAACCCGAAGCTTTATAACAACAAACACAGAACACATTTTAACGTTGATGATTTTTTTTTTCAAAAAATTGTTTTTAGTGTATCACAAGTGAGTCTTGAAGTCCTTGCCTCTCTCGTCTTTCTTCTAATGTTATCATCTTTGATCGTTCTGTGGTTTTGTCTGTCTTATGTGGTCTTTAGATGTTTTTTGGTGTGTGTGTGTGTGTGTGTGTGTGTGTGTGTTTGTTTGTTTGTTTGTTTTTTCCCACGTGAAAGCCTTCTGGATGTTTATTTATTTGCTTCTTCGAAATGTCTGACATCCTTTCTAATTTCATTTCATCTACAAGATTATCTCCTTTGTTCGAAATAAACACCACGGACACTCTCTCTCTCTCTCTCTCTCTTTCTTTTTTCTCTCTCTCTCGCTCTCCCTTCACACACACACACACACGCACGCACACACCATCAGTCTTTATTAGATTTGACCATGAATTTTATGCGTGAATGTATATTTCATTTGTTTCTATAATTCATTTCAATTTGGAAAAAAAAAAATGATATAATAGCATAACTCATTCAACATAACATTTGAATGATCAAATAAAATTGAACGGTATTTGCTTCTTCTTTTTTTAAATTTTAAACTATATGACAACATCTAATGCAAAATTGAGAGATTTTATCGACACTTAATTTTCATTATCCCCCTTTGTTCCCCAAACCCCCTCCTCAAAAAGTTTGAAAACGAGAGCACAGAGCCTATATGAATATTCATTAAGTGTTTGTTTCATTTTCTGTTGTGATGGTTTCATGTTTGCTTTTTTTTTTTGTTTGTTTGTTTGTTTGGTTTGGGTTTTTTTGTTGCTTGTTTTGTTGGTTTTTGTTTGTTTGTTTTGGGGTGGGTTGGTTTTTTTTTACAGGTATGGAAAAAAATGGGATATTAATTTGTCGCATACTGGGTTGTTTTCTTTTTCGATTGACCTCTTTCAAATGTATAGAATAATTGCTGCGTCTGTATCTGAATAATGGAAATATGCTCAGTTTGTTAGCCAGCTGCACGACGCGCGCGCACACACACACACACACACACACACACACAAACACGCATATACATACACCTACGCACATTTACACACACGCACACACATATACACCCCTCTCAGTCTCCCACCCCCACCCCCACTTAGCATACACACACACACACACACACACACACACACACACACACACACACACACACACACAGACGCATGCACACAACACATTATGCATATATAATTATATATATATACATGTATATATATATATATATATATATATATAACTATTTACACACACACACACACACACACACATATATATATATATATATATATATATATATATATATAGAGAGAGAGAGAGAGAGAGAGAGAGAGAGAGAGAGAGAGAGAGGATGGATGGATGGATAGAAAGATAGATACACAGACAAAACTGCAGTCATATCAGGCATACATTTGGCTCTCTCTCCCTCAGAGAGAATTCATTCAAAACAAACCCAGCTGCAGTCTTTGAAGGACTATATATATATATATATATATATATATATATATATATATATATATATATATATATATATATATATATATACATTTCACTTTGTATTTTATCTTCCCAAAGTAACTTTGAAATAAAAAGAGTTGTTATAGTAGTTAGCTGCACTTGTTTTCGCTCGCTACTAAGTTGCACACACACACACACACACACCACACACACACACACACACACACACACACACACACACACATCACACACACACACACACACACACACACACACAAACAAACAAATCACAAATCCTCCCCCCCCCCCCACCCCCTCCGACCCCCCCACCGTTCCCCCACCCATCACAGACATTCTTAATTTTCACGAACGAAGACATTTTCCCTTTCCCCCTATCTTCCCACTACCCTCTCGTGCCTACAAACGGCCCGTCTCCAAGGAGACGCACGCGCTGCACGTGGGTCAGCAGAGCAATTGGCTTGTCAGTTGCAGAGGCGCGAGGCCCGACAGACAATGGACCCCATTGGTCGTTTAGTTTTATCCAATGGGAGAGGGAAATAGAGACGGATTTTTTTTTTTTTTTTTTTTTTTTTTGTGGTGGTGGTGGTGGTTGGAGTATAGTTTGGTCACTAAGTGGCTTTACAGTCGAGATTCCTGTCTCGCCCTAACCCGCTATTCCCGTTTCGCCTATTCAATGCCCCCCCCCCCCCCCACCACCGCCCCCTTCCCTCTCTCTGTGTCTAAGACACACACACACACACGCATAGACACGCCGCGCACACACACACAGACAGACAGACAGACAAATTTTGATGTATTAAAATTCACCGGTGCAAAAGTCCAGTACACCTGAGACCAAGCCTGCTAAGCAAGGAAAATAGTTAAGTCTCGGGGTATTTCTTAATCAAAAGACAGACTTAGGCGCGCGTAGACACACACGGAGCAACTTAGTACATAGGCAAACTAGAAATAGGCGAATCGGAAACTCCAGTCTTAGTGATGGGCAAATCGGGTACTCCAATTTTATTGATAGGCGAATCTGGATCTCTACGTTAGTGATAGGCAAATCTGGATCTACAATTTCAGTGATAGGCAAATCGGGATCTACAATTTTAATGATAGGCAAATCGGGATCTACACTTTAGTGATGGGCAAATCGGGAGTAGGCGAAGAACCGGGCCGAAACCATTACGGAAACCAGGTTGCGGCAAAACAGACTGTAGACAATGTAGGCTACTCAACACAAAAATATGAAACATGGCCTCATTATTTGTATAATTTCCAGTGGATAAGCTACCGAGGCAACCATGTATTTGTTCTGCATTGTCCATGTGTTCTGGGTGGCTTCTTCAGGATTAAAGAGGCTATGCCAGTCTTGAATAAAAGCTAATTTGTGTTTGCACATTTCTTCGGTCTTTGCTGCTTTGTGCACATGTCAAATGATTGGTATAAGGACAGGCCCGGCGCTTCCTTTTAAAGGAAGTATCTGGGTTTGTTCCAATGTACCTTTTATTTACCTGTGTGCTAGCTGAATCGGTAGCGTAAGCAGCACTGACTTAAAGTTGTGTACCTTGTTAATGGAGAGAGTTACCACTCTTTACTATTTGTTAATTTATTAAACATGACTTTGAATCAACAACAACAACAACAGCAGCAAATAGCATTAACATTTAAGGCATGCGTGTAAATAAAGGCACTGCACAGTAATCGATTTACAACACTGTAATTTTAATAATAATTATGATATAAACTAAATCTATTTGAAATACCCGAACGTTGATATTGCACACATCATCAAAATTCATTCCATTCTGCACCTGATCATCTTTATTCAGCTTGATACAATTACGATTCTTCTTCTAGCAGTACTGGAATTATCAATATTGTTATTTGTATCATTATTATCATCATCATTATAATCATCATCATTCTTATCAGTATCGTTATGTCGCGTTTTCCTCGTGTGCATATTTGTTTTTTTAATTTGATTAACATGTATGAGAAATGGCATTTATTTGTGTTTTTATGTACTTATGCATGCATTTATTCATCTAAAAAGCCTGTTATATAAATATATATATATATATATGTGTGTGTGTGTGTGTGTGTTTTCTTAAGTTGCTCTTTCCTCTTCTGTACAGACTATTAGATTTGCGGTGCATGCGATAATGACATCATTTATTGAGGCTGCATCTCTTCCACCACCACCCCCCGACCCCCCCCCCCCCCATATCTATCAGGTCAGTACACTGTGCATCCCCCCCTTTTTATTTATTTATTTTTTATTCTCTTTCTGTTTGTAAGAGTAATTGTCCCACTGTCAAAGTGGATCGTTCAATAGGGGCTTTTCTTTTTTCTTTTTTTGGGGGGCAAACCCTTCATTGCCGTGGGTTTTTTTCACGTGCACTAACATGTGCATGCTACACACACACACACACACACACACACACACACACATGCACGGAACCTCAGTCCGTCGTCTGATTGGGAAGACATGCGCTTTTACCTCTGTAGATTGATACTTTATTTTGAGAATGGACATCTG
>NC_134888.1:33314580-33322080 GCF_041734735.1 Babylonia areolata | reverse complement strand
TTGTTCTCCCACAAGAAATCTCCGCTCTTCCTCTGACTCTTACCTTTTGAAACTTCCTCATGTCACTACAAGAACCTATGGTGAACGTTCTTTCTTCTTTGCTGCTCCTCACATCTGGAACAACTTTTCTCATCATATCCGTGCATCTGATTCTATTTCTGCTTTTCGCTCATCACTAAAGACTCATCTTTTTAAAACCTATCTATAAGTACTCAGCTTCCTTTTCTCCAACACCACCCATGTCAGCTCACTTTGGATGTAGTTCGCATGCCAGACCACCGGCTCCCCAAGAAACTGCTGTACGGCGAACTCCAACATGGCAAGCGCTCCCATGGAGGCCAAAAGAAGCGCTTCAAAGACACTCTGAAAGCTTCTCTGAAGGCCTTCAACATCAGCCACGACACATGGGAGCTGAATGCAATGGACGGACCAAAGTGGCGTTCAGCTGTCCACAAAGGCACCAAATCCTGTGAGGCCAACAGAATCGCTGCAGCAGAGCAACGCAGACAGGCCAGGAAAAGCAGTGTCAACAAGTCCCCGACAGCCGCCACCATCCCCTGTCCACACTACGTCAGAACCTTCCGGGCGCGGATTGGCCTGACCAGTCATCTGCGCACCCACAGAGCCCAACCCACCCACCTCCAGGATGACTAGATGGTCCTCGTCGATCCCGACGGACAAACCACATGTAGAGTGGGAAACGGAGAGTGGGACTGGAGGTGGGGTTTATGAGAAAGAGTGGTCATGAATGTTTTATGTCACTTGTAATATTTTTCTTTCATGTAATGCGACCTGAGATCTTAGTGAGAAAGGGCCGCTATATAAATGTATATTATTATTATCATTATTATTAACACAACACAACACCGTGTCGAAACGGGGCCTCGAACACGGGTCACTGGTGATCTATGGATCTCTGAAGTCTAACACTAAACCGATTCCGTCACAGCGCCCAACCACCCCCCCCTCCCCCCGAATATGATAATAATGATATAAGTATTAGTTATTAACATGATCTGGCTATATCAGAAATGATAAAACTAAAGCAAATGAAATTGTCAGTTGAAGGACATCATTATTTCTTTTAGTTGTTGTTCTTGTTGTTCTTGTTAAGACACTTTCAGATTCTTTGTTCGAGAACAAACACAAAATTGCGTTTCACCCTATTAAAGTTCACCAGTAATCCTCGAAGCCTATCACATCATGTTTGAAACTAAACCATGCACAAATATACAACATGCCTGTTTCCCGTATTCCGTAAATTTAATACATAGTAGAGAGTGAAAAATAATATTGAAAAACATGAACAGAGCGTATAAAATTCCATAATGGACCGTGAAGATGTGTTGTGTTGTAGTGCATTTCATTCCCGAATACGGCCTCGAAATCCAATCCACGTGCATTCGATTAGAAAGCATTCAAAACTGAGTTGTTATCATCGATTATTTCCGAAGCTTGTTCAACAACAACAACAGCAACAACATCTACAACAACAACAACAAAAGGAGAAAACAAAAACGAAAAAAAAAGAAACAACATTTAGACATCTGCATTGCTTTGTCTCAGTCCATAGGCATAGTTATAACCAAAGAAATAAGATTGATCACAATCACATGATATCAAGAATCAAAACTATCACATTCTCTTCTTTCTTAAAAAAAATATATATATATATATATATATTTTTTTTTTTAAGATTGAAAAACGTATATTCAATGTCATTTCCAATTGAAATAAGTCAAAAAACGTTCATAATGATGATGATATCATTTCACAACATTTTTGCAATCCAAAAAGCAGTTAACCAATGCAGAAAATAAACACTTTTCAAAGATTCAAAGAAATGGAATCCTTTTGTCCCTTTTGGGGTATGGAGGATACAATAACAATACATACTCATTGAATCACAACTTCAGTCCAACGATGTCTCCGAAACACGCAAAAACGAACACCCACGCAAGCACACACACACACACACACACACACACACACACACACACACACACACACACACACACACACACACACGCGCGCGCGCGCGCGCGCTAATGATGAAATGCAACAAAACAAATCAAACTTAAACATACTGACAAGTATGTTTTAAATGTAATAAAAGTTACACAACCTTTCTAAGTTTTATTAATTTACTTCGATTAACTCTCTCCATACGAACGGCGAAAGAGACGACGTTAACAGCGTTTCAGCCCAATTACCATCATGAAAATATTGCATGCGGAAGGCTCTTATACTGAAGAGGTGAATGTTGACAAAGAATACCACAATTCTGACGACGGAAGCTAAAGGTTGGGTCATTCAGACACCCACTGGACATCCGAGGGGTCTGTGTAGAGGAGAAGAGAGGACTGGCCGTGCTGAGTGAGTTAAATTGTTCTTTCTTCCCAGCACTGAATAAATTGTATAAACCGAACATTGACATATGTGGTTTATATTTATGTGGTATCAAGTTTCAGTTTCAGTAGCTCAAGGAGGCGTCACTGCGTTCGGACAAATCCATATACGCTACACCACATCTGCCAAGTAGATGCCTGACCAGCAGCGTAACCCAATGCGCTTAGTCAGGCCTTAAAAAAAAAAGTGAATAAATAATAGATAAATACATTTAAAAAAAATTAAAAAGGTGAATAAATAATAGATTTAAAAACAAAACAAACAAAAAAAACTACTACCGTATCAAGTTATTTCGAATTACAGTATTTTGGGGACATTTTAAAACAAAATGAAATTCATCCCCAACAGTACCCATATTACATTCCTTGCATTCCTTTCTGTTTTTGCCTTCTCTTCTTCCTGTTTCGATCTGTTTTCAGTCCTGTCTGATATTCATCAATAATGATATATATATATATATCTTTTTTCTGTTTGCAGTTATGACCTGTCCTTGTTGTTTATTTATCAGTTGGAGAGTGTTTTTGCGAGTACATATTTTGGGAAGAAGAGAGGTCGGCAAAAAGATTAGGAGGTGTGCGGTGTGTGTGAAGGGAGTCTGTGAAAGTGCAGTGAGAGAGAGAGAGAGGGCGGGGGGGGAGGAGGGAGAGAGAGAGGGGGGAGGAGGGAGAGAGAGAGAGGGGGGAGGAGGGAGAGAGAGAGAGGGGGGGAGGAGGAGAGAGAGAGAGGGGGGGGGAGGAGGGAGAGAGAGAGAGGGGAAGGAGGGAGAGAGAGGGAGAGAGAGAGAGAGGGAGGGAGTGAGAGAGGGAGAGAGAGGGAGAGATAGAGAGAGAGGGAAGAGAGGGGGAGAGAGAGGGAGAGAGAGTGAGAGACAGAGAAAGAGAGAAGGGAAGAGTGAGAGGGAGATAGAGGAGAGAGAAGGGGAGAGAGAGGGGAGAGAGAGAGAGAGAGAAGGGAAGAGAGAGAGGGAGAGAGAGAGGGGGGAGAGAGAAGGAGAGAGAGAGAGAGAGAAGGGAAGAGAGAGAGAGAGAGAGAAGGGAAGAGTGAGAGGGAGAGAGAGAGGGGGGAGAGAGAGGGAGAGAGAGAGAGAGAGAAGGGAAGAGAGAGAGGGAGAGAGAGAGGGGGGGAGAGAGAGGGAGAGAGAGAGAGAAGGGAAGAGAGAGAGGGAGAGAGAGAGAAGGGAAGAGAGAGAGGGAGAGAGATAGAGAGAGAAGGAAAGGAAGAGAGTAAGAGGAAGAGAGGAGAGAGAGGGAGAGAGAGAGAGAGGAGAGAGAGAGAGAGAGAGAGAGGAGAGTGAGAAGAGATAGGAGAGAGAGGGGGAGAGAGAGAAGAGAAGGGAAAGAGAGGAGGGAGAGAGAAAGGAAGGGGAAGAGGAGAGAGAGGAGGAGGAGGGAAGAGAGAGGGGGAGAGAGAGAAGAGGAGAGAGATAAGGGAAAGAGAGAGGGATAGATAGAGAGAGAAGGGAAGAGAAAAGGGGAGAGAGAGAGGAGAGGAAGAAAGGAGAAGAGAAGAGAGAAAGAGAGAGAGAGAGAGGAGGAGAGAAGAGAGAAGGAGGAAGAGGAGAGAGAGGGGAGAGAAGAGAGAGGAAGAGTAGGGAGAGGAGAGAGAGGAGAGAGAAGGGGAAAGAGGAGAAGAGAGAAGAGAGAGGGAGAGGAAGAGAAGGGAGAGGAGAGAGAAAGAGGAAAGAGATAAGGGAAGAGAGAGGAGAGATAGAGAGAGAGAAGGAGGAGAGGGAGAGAGAAGGAGAATCAAAAATCGAAATCGAAATCGAAACATTTTATTGAGGGAAAAGGTATAGGCACTTATCGGCCTGTTTTCATACCCTCGTAAAGAAAACGTATAAACTAATCTTGGAATACAAGAAGACTGAAAAAAAATAGGGGAAAAAAACATACACTTCACATGGCAACAACAAGAACAAATAAATGACATAGAAAATACACAATTCTCCACAAAATAACATAGCATGCATTTGCGTGAAGGAGAGAGGGAAGAAAGAAGGTAAGGAAAGAAGAGATACGAAGAAGGAGATAGAAAGAGAGGAAGAGAGGGGGGGAGGGAAGGAGGAAGGGAGGAAAGGAGATAGACACATAGATGAGGATATTGAGAATACATCATTTGTTTTTTCAGTCTCAGTAATTTCAAGGATTCGTAGAACTTAGCTCTGACATTAGATGTTTATGATATAGTCTTTTGAAGACACTGAGACTGGAGTTTATATTAAGTGTAGATGAAATAGAATTCCACAAATATCCACCAGAGTATGTGAGACTTGTTTTATAAAGCAGAGAGAGAGGAGAGGAAGGGAAGAGTGAGAGGGTGGAGGGAGGAAGAGAAGAGAGATGGAGAGGGAGAGAAAGCGAAGCTGGGGAAGGTGAGAAACAGAGAGAGAGAGAGAGAGAGAGAGAGAGACAGACAGACAAGACAAGACAAGACAAGACAAGACAAGACAAAATCTTTATTATCGAGGGTAATAGATAAGCAAGTGACATGCTTTTTTACATCCAGCCCTCGCCCTAAAGAGGGAATAAAGCTAAAAAAGCGAAAATGAGCACAAAATCAAAACACAATCAAAATACACCATTATTTCACCATTCAAAGCCATTCCACAAAAGGAAGAAGAGAAGAAAAAAAAAAATCATGAACCCACACACACCACACACACCCACACACCCCCCCCCCCCCCACACACACACACACAAACGCACACAAATGCACTCACTCAAGAGAGAGTGAGAGGGAACCCACCAATTGTCGAAAGCAATGTTGGATTTCAGGTGACGTCAATTTTTATGAATAGGCACATTTTTAGATTTTGCTTAAAGTTGTTGTGGTTAGTTATATTTTTTAAACGTGATGGTAAATTATTCCAATACGTTCCCCCGCTGTATGTTAGGCTGGATTTTAAAAAGATCAAGATTTGGACGAGGTATATGCAACTTAGAGAGAGAGAGAGAGAAGGAGAGACAGACAGGGAGAGAGGGGGAGGGAGGAAGGCAGAGCAGGGCGAGAGAGAGAGACAGTCACAGAGAGAGAGAGAGAGTGAGAGACAGAGACAGATGGACAGAGAGAGAGAGAGAGAATGGGGGTGAGAGAGAAGGCGGGAGAAAGAGGAAGAGGGAGAAAAGAGCGGGGACGATGAAGGGAAGACAGGGAGGGAGGGAGAGAGAGAGACAATGAGAGATGGAGCAGAAGAAACACAGGGGACAGAGGTATATATATATATATGTGTGTGTGTGTGTGTGTGTGTGTGTGTGTGTGTGTGTGCGTGTGTGTGTACATACAAAGAGAGAGAGAGAGAGAGGAGGAGGACAGACAAGCAAGAGACAAGACTAAGACCAAAACAGGAGAAAAGAAAAAAAAAAAAAAACCCCACCTCAACTCAGACCAGAGAAATTACCAACGACAACACTCTTTGACAGTATGACTATGATATGGCTCCTTATAACATATAATAGCCCCTCCCATACCCCTCCCCCAACCCCCGCCCATAGGAAGATCCAGGATCCCAATCATCCCAAAACCAGACCTCCCCAAATCCCCCCCCTCCACACACACACACAAGACCGAGATCCCCAGCAGGGCTCAAGACTTCTAATCCATCCACCCCCTCCTCCCCCCGCCCCCTCCTTCATCTCTCTCCATCCCTCATCCCCCGAGCCCGCGACGCCTGACCCTGGGAAATGTTCCCGCGACCTCACGCATGCGCATTGTGGGCTAATGCCGGCAGCAAGACGATCAGATTGGGCGGCAAAAGGTCCAATTTGACTAATAGCCGCTGTGGTTGTCGACCCCCCCGTCCCGACCCTGGCATCGAATGTCGAGGAGGAGAGAAGAGCTTGTCACAGACACCCCCCGACACACTCTCAGCCGCTACAACCACCATCCCCCACGACACCCAGCCCCCCTCCCCACACACACCCACTCTCACCACGGCCGCCATTGTCAGGTCACGTGCCGGACGCTGCGCGCGTGCGCCACGTGAACGCCGGGATGGGCGACGGAAGCTGGCGGCCATTACCGGTGCATGGCGGGAGAGAATGGCGGCGTAATGTAGTTAAGTTGGTGGAGGCGAGACCCCCCCTCCCCCCCCCCCCCCCCCCCCCCCCCTCCTCCGAGTAAGTCTCAGTAATTGAGCAAGGCTTTCACTCCTCACGTCTTCCCCCGCGCCTTCCAGACGAGGGGGGTGAGTGGGGGTGGGGGGTGGGGGTGGGGGGTGGGGGTGAGGGAGTTGGGGTTCCAGTCTGGGGGCCATGTTGGGTGTCACCACTCGCTTTTCTCTTTGTCAGGACCAGCCCAAAGCTTTTGCTTTTACATCTCGGTTCGAGTTCTTTCGGAGAACTCGGGGAGGACATTGTAGGGCTTCCACTCACTTCTTCCAACCACCCCCAACCACCCCCCACCCCCACCCCCACCCCCCCACAACTCCGATCCCCCTCCCCCCAAGCCCCCTGATCCTCTTCGTCATATCAGTAGGCCAAGTCTGTTTGTTGTTGTTGGTGGTGGTGTTTTGTTGGGTTTTTTTGGTTTTTTGTGTGTGTGTGTGTGTGTGTTTTTCTCAGTCACTGACTGTAAACCGACTGGCGGTCGCGTTGCTCTCTCTGTCTTTATCACTGTCTCTGTCTGTGTCTCTGTCTCTGTGGCTCATCTGCTTCTTTGGAACGAGTTGCCCGTTTTCTCTGTTAGGGGAAAGCCTACATTCACCTTTCTCCGTGTCAGATCTAAAATATCTCATCTGTTTCACAGAGTAATCTGTGCAATAGCGTCTGTGTTAGCTGTGTCTTTTTTTGTCTTTTTTTTCCCCTTGTTTTGGTTTCCATTCTCCCCACTTTTATGTACCCTTGTAAGCTGTCCCTGAACACACACACACACACACACACACACACACACACATACACACACACGCACACACCCACCCACCCACCCACACACACACACACACACACACACACACACTATCTCTCTCTCTCTCTCTCGTTTACACACATGCAGGACTGCGCACACAAAGATATACATATGCATACGTGCACAGAGAGAAAGATAAAGGGAATAAGAGACAGAAAGAGAGAGACAGAGGCAAAGAGAGAGAGAGGG
>NC_134888.1:33294580-33309580 GCF_041734735.1 Babylonia areolata | reverse complement strand
GACACCCCTGTTGTCCGTCTGTAGTCATTAGATTAATGCGTGGTAGAGTTTGGGCGTTTCACTGGTGGTGGTGGTGGTGGTGGTGATTGTGGTGGTGGTGACTGGAACGGGGATCAGGGACGGAAGGGAGGGTCGTGATGGTGACCAGTGGAGGAGAACCACGTGCAGACTGACCAGACTGACCAGGCTTCGCTTGCGTGGATGTGGTTGGTTGTCTTCTTGGTCTGATTGCTGATCAGTGTTGTGTAGTGTTAGAGTTGGACGATATGTGATTGAATGGCATAGGGCTGTGACTAACTACTAGTATATATACATACATACATGTGTGTGTGTGTGTGTGTGTGTGTGTGTGTGTGTGTGTGTCTGTCTGTGTCTGTGTCTGTGTGTTGGTTGTTTTTTGTTTGTTTGTTTGTTTTGTTTTCTTGTTTCTGTTGTTGTTATTGTTGACAATTTTGTTGTTTCCTCTCTTTAAAAAAAAAAAAAAAATTCAATCGGGAAATATATAGTGAAGAAAACAACAAGTTCAGAAGACAATGTATAATCATTATGGCGGTACACTGGCCAGAGAATCATACATACAGTCAGACAGACAAAGACAGACACAGAGACAGAGCAACCACCAGAAAGCAAATGCAGAATTAGTGAGGGAAAGTGCATTTCTTTCAAAATGATCCGTTGATAGGTTTTATTAGTTAGCTGCTGGAATTACCACCCGATAGCCAACCACCCCAAATAGGGGTGTGTGGAGGGGGGGCGGGGGGGGGGAACTGGGGGCAGGGGGGCGGGGAGTTGGGGGCGTGGGGGTTGGGGGGTGAGATTGGATGGGCTTAGATCGTGGCCGAACTTTTGACCCAGCTCTTTAGCATATCCGCGTTATTGGACACTGCAGAAAGACACGTGATCTGGAGAACTGGCATTACATCCCCCCTCCCCTCCACCCACCCACCTACCCCACCCTGTACCGTATCACTGGGATCGGTTCAGGGAGGCACCGTGGTCCAGTGTTCACCGGAGACCAGGGTTCGAGGCCACCGTTTCTCACCATGGTGTTGTACGTGTCCTGGAGGAAAAGACGCTTTTTCTCCGATTTTCCACCACTCCACCCCAAGTGTGAACGCTGGGGTTGTACCCGAATGTGGCTGTGGAATAAATGAATAAATAAATAAATGAATTAACGACGGGATGAGAGAATTGGCCGTGCCTTTCTATGCCGGGGCCTAGACACGTGGAATAACAATTCACTGCCATCGATGGCGGTTAAAAAAAAAAAAAAAAAAAGTTGCTGGGACCTTTAAACTTTTTAACCATTCCACTTGATAACGGACTGTGCGGTTTAAATCAAAGCAGCACACGAACATTGCAAAAGTAATCTTTACCTAAACATTTATTCCTCCAAGTAAGTTCATTGAAATAAAATTTCATTTTGCACGTGCATTTGCCCGAGAGGGTAGAAAGATTGATGAACAAGGAGTCAGGGAGAGGAGGAAGGAAAAAGGAGAGAAAGAGAGAGAGAGGGGGGACGGGGGGAGGGAGAGGAAGACGTGGAGAAACAAACAGATAATTATAGACAGAGAAACACAGTCAAGAAAAAGAGATTGTATTTATAAAGAAAATAAAATAAAAAAAATAATTAAATAAAGCACTCTCGGCTGCAGAACTATTTCATCATCAACATTTCCTTTCGTAACAGCTTACCAAATCTTGATATTCTGAGAGAGCATTTTCAATCAATGTGAACTACAGACGTTACATGCTATATTGCTCTCTGTCTCTGTCCTCTATCTCTGTCTCTGTCTGTCTGTCACAAGCACAAGAGCCTGGACTGAGGATTTTTAACGCCTTTTCTCTGATCATCAAATAAATTGGTGGCGTTGTGGAGTAGATATCTGCAGTGTACAGATACTTTTTTTTTTTTTTTTTTTTTTTTTTTTTGGCTGCGGATCGTCTCTTTCGTTCACGACAACCTGAAGTATGTCACAAACTCTTCACAATCATTATTAATGTAAATATGGTGACGAATATATATAGCATGTATTCACACACACACACACACACACACACACACACACACACACACACACACACACACACATCGATACTCCGTGAGAAGCAAACAGTAAACAGTAAAAAGTTTGATTTCTCCTATAGCAAAGAGAAAGTCAGACTGAACTTTTAGCCAAGCCCCACTAACCCTTTCCCTCCTGATTTCTAAACACACATAATCTGCAGAATGTCCATACCCAGTACAGGCAATAGCTATAGCTAGGAATCCAAACGAAGTGAAGTTCACACATTACATCTGCACGACGGTTAAAACAAAACAAAAACACAAAAAAAGAAAATCGCGACGAATTAGCATGAAACATTATTTCATAAGAAATGGAAATACAGCAGCTAGAAATGAAACACAATGAAGCACAGTAAAAAAAAAAAGAAGTTCATGACAATGTTCAATGCTTCAGCAATTTAGTACACACACACACACACACACACACACACACACACACACACACACAGAGAGAGAGAATCAGTTAACATGACACCCCCCAGCTCCCCTCATCCTACACCCCCCCCCCTTGCCCCCCCCCTCCCTCCACTCACCCACCCGAAAAAAGATAATGATAAAATAGAGAAACCAGAGCATACATCCCACATGAAATTTGACCTCAAGAAATATGTCCAAGTGTATTATCTCAGAAGACAGCTCATCATTTCGGACTTAAAAAACCATAATGTAACAGAGGTAGGAAAGAAAAAGTCAAAGTCAAGAAGACGAAAACAGAAAGAAAAGACATTTTGTGCTGTCATTCGTTCAAATAACAGAAACTCCAGGGGGGGAAAAAAGAAAAGAAAATCCATCTGAGTGGAGAAAACTAAACGAGGGGACTGCAGAGTTCACTGGCTGCGGGCTTTGACACAAATACACCCAATTTTGATAGCTTTGATAAAATTACCATTCTCAGCCCCCGAAATTTCTTTAGCGAGGGGAGGCAATTCCAAGGCTGATACGAACTCGCTTTTTGGAGTAACCGCCCCGGAGACGCGGTACTCGCCTCTCAACAGCCAATCATTTTTCTCTAATTCGTTCCTAATCACAAAATAGGACGCCCCCCTCGGCGATGCTCCAGCCACATCGTTTCACCTTTTGCCCTGGCAGAAAATGGCCGTCTCCGAATTCAGGAGGGATAGGAGGGAGGCGGTGGGGTTGTGGAACCAAAAGGCTCCGGGTGCGTGCTGAATCGCTCTCAATAACATTTGGCACTGCTGTGGCCGCGCGCGGTATTTAGACAATTTTAAAGAAAGGAGGGTCTCTCTCTCTCTCTCTCTCTCTCTCTCTCTCTCTCTCTTGTGGAATGGCGATGTTGAATAAAGGTCGCTACACAGACATAACGGATTTGGGTAGCCGTGCGAATGGCTTACATTCTTTCTGACGATTTTATTATTTTCCATAGCGATTGATACATGAAAATTATGTGTTGGTGAATGAATTCGTTCTGATAAAATGCCTGTCTCAGTCTGTATTAAATTCCGAAATGATGGTTTATAATAGTGAATAAATCAAGAAGGGAACAGGAAAGGTTTTTTCTTCTTTCTTCTTTTTCAGAAAAAAAAAATTTCATAGTACATAAATTTGTAAGGGATAGTGTTAATGCTTGTGTTTTCATTGATACTTTGCAGATAGATACAGTTTGTGTCAGACTGGATGTTGCTATGGGTTTAAGTGACGCTGATGTAAACAATGCACTTGATAATTTTGTTAACTGATTACATGAGAGAGTGTGTCGAGTGTACGAAAATGCATGTCTCGCTAAAGAATGGAAAAGATCCAAAGATTGGTGTGACGAAGAATATTTGATCACTGAAAGAAATGTTAGGACACAGTTTAGAAGAGTTAACCGCTCATTGTACCATAAACTTCAGTAGGAATGCAGAAATGTCAGACTGAGTACAAAAAGGTTACTGCATAGAAAAGGAAAACAGTTTAATAACACGATTTTAGATAAACTTGTAACTTCTACTCATAATCCAAAAGAATTCTGGAATAGTGTCCATGAAGCGTCTTTTAAAAGGAAACACACTATTAATAGCATTGATGATTGTACTTGGTTTAAACATTGTGAGCCATTGTTCGACAAAGACAAAAAGTAATGATCATCTTGAAGAAGTTTTCCAGTGTCGCTGAAAGTGATGGTCACATGAATCGTCCAGTGTCTCGAGAGGGCCAGGAGTTCATGTTTATTTTAAAATAATAGAAATTAAAAAAAAAAAAAAACGAAAAACTCTTGGCTCTGACGTTAATGTTTGTGAACAATATAAAAACTCTAACGAGCATGCTCTGCAGTTTTTCGTGAAGTTGTCTTATGTTCTGTTCCGTAATGGTATTTCCCCCGTGTGCCACAGCGTAAAAAGGGTGATGCCAAAGATCCAAATGATAAAGGAGGTATCTCAGTGAGCAATATAAGTAGTGAATTATGTACTGCCATTAACTCACTCAGTACGGCCAGCCCTCTCTTCTCCTTTACACAGACCCCTCGGATGTCCAGTGGGTGTCTCAATGACACAACCTTTAGCTTCTGTCGTCAGAATTGTGGTATTTTTTGTCAGGATTCACCTCTTCAGTATAAGAGCCTTCCGCTTGCAATATTTTGATGGTGGTAATTGGGGTGAAACGCTGTTAACGTCGTCTCTTTCGCCGTTCGTATGGAGAGAGTTAAGTGCAGAGTACAGGAACGGTACAGGAAAATAATATTTCAGGCTAATAACAAACTGGTTTTACAAAGGGTTGTTCAACAATAGATCATGTGTTTGGTCTGTTAGCATTGATACTGTTTGGTACATAAACAGTTTTCTTACAACCGCAAACTACACGTAGTCAACAGTTGTTGCTAGTTTTTTTGTTGGTTTTTTTTTTATTTTTTTATTCATTTATTTATTTTTTATAAACTATCACCGTGTATAATAGTCATGTCCGACTATGACCACCAGAACAACAGAGGAGGCAACTGCTGTTCTGACTATCTGGGCTACAATCTGATTATAGCGGAGAGAGTCTTGTCCAAGTTACCCCTCCCATTCCCCACTCCCACTCTCTCGGCCAAGAGGGTTTTTAGGATAGTTGGCCCCCCAAGGCTGCAGCACTAGGAGTGACAGTGCAATCTTGCCTCCTAGTTTGAGAGTCATAGTCCTTCACAAAAGACCAAGCTGTAAATGACTTCCCATTGGAAGAATGGTTAAAAAAAAAAAAACAATTGATCATACAGCTTTGACTTTGCTGCTGGCCCAGCTGTAAGCTTATGTCAGTTTATGATAGAAGCTGAACATCGGCATGACAGATCACTATATATCTACATCTATAATGTATATATATATATATATATATATATTTACATATGTATATATATATTGATATATATTGATATATATATATATATATATATAGAGAGAGAGAGAGAGAGAGAGAGAGAGAGAAATATATATATATTGATGTACTTTAGTTCAGTTTCCTACATACCTATGATAAATTCCCCACACCGCGTTAGGTTTATGCTACGTAAGTCAGGTATCTACTTTGTTTGTTTTTTGTTTTTTTTTTTTTTTCCTTTTCAGTAGGTGTGGTGTAGCGAATGTGGATCTGCCCGCACGCTTTGATACCTCCTTGCAGCTGAAACTGAAACTCGCCAAGCAGCAGGATGGGAGGAAGGGGGCGGGGGGGCGGGGGGAGGGAGGAGGGAAGGAGGGGAGTGGGGGTGCTTTTCAAATGGCCGACAACCGTGGGAGTGTGGGTGGGGTGGGGGTGGGGGGTGGTAGGGTGAGGGTAGGGCGGGGGGGTGGGTGGGGTTGGGGGGGGGGTGATGTCATCATTGTCAGCAATTTGCAACCACAGAGCGGAAACCCAATGCCCGTCCTGAGACCCTAGGGTTGGGGTGGGAGACAATAATAAAGACTACTGAGAGAGAGAGAGAGAGAGAGAGAGAGAGAGAGAGAGAGAGAGGAAGAGAGAGAGAGAGGGGGAGGGAGGGAGGGAGAAGGAGAGAGAGAAGGAGGAAGGGAGGGAGGAAGAGGGGGGAGGGAGGGAGGGAAGGAGAGAGAGAGGGGGGAGGGAGGGAGAAAGAGAGAGGGAGGGCGGGAGAGAGAGAGAGAGAGAGAGAAAGGGGGAGGGAGGGAGGAAGGGAGAGAGAGATGGGGTGGAGAGAGGGAGAGACAGAGAGAGGGGGGAGGGAGGAAGAGAGAGGGAGAGACAGAGAGAGAGAAAGAGAGAGAGAGAGAGGGATAACGATCTTTTATTCAGGTTAAGTCCAAAGCCCCTTACTAAAGGGGGTCATACAAGAAAATTAAATTAAAAAAAGAAAAGTAAAATGTCTTGACACGACAAAACCAACATCACAAAACAACCAAAAGTAGCTAACACAATACTCAACAACATTCACAAAATGATAACTATTCGAAGTGTCTCTAATGCTTCATATAAGTATATGGCCAATTTTTTTTTTTTTTTTTTTTTTTTAGTTAGCTCATGTTTGAGAGAGAGGGGGGGAGAGAGAGAGAGGGGGGGGGGAGAGCGATGCAGAGAAAGTGGCAGACAGACAAACAGAGACAGAGAGAGGCAAAGAGACAGAAAGAGACAAAGCGACAGAGAGAGAGAGAGACAGACAGAGACAGAGGCAGACAAAGAGGCACAGAGAGAGACAGAGACACAGAGAGACAAAGAGACAGAGGCAGAGACAGACAGACGGACGGACGGACAGACAGAGACCGACAGACAGAGACAGAGAGAGACAAAGCGACAGAGAGAGAGAGAGAGAGGGACAGACAGACAGAGAGACAAAGCGACAGAGGCAGAAAGAGAGAGAGAGAGATGCAGACAGAGACAGAGAGAGACAAAGCGACAGAGAGAGAGATAGAGAGAGGGACAGACAGACAGAAGACAGACACACAGACACAGACACAGAGAGAGAAAAACAAAGAGACAGACACAGACAGAGAGAAAGACAGAGACAGATAGACAGACGGAGACCGACACAGAGGCAGAGAGAGACAAAGAGACACAGAGGGCCAGAGACAGACAGACAGACAGAGAGACAAAGCGACAGAGGGCAGAAAGAGAGAGGGAGAGAGAGAGAGAGAGATACAGACAGAGACAGAGAGGGACAGAGACAGAGACAGACAAAGAGAGAGAGGGACAAAGACAGAGAAATCAGACAGACAGAGAGAGAGAAAGAGACAAAGAGACAGAGATGAGAGAGACAGACAGAGACCGAGACAGAGGAGAGATAGATAGACAGACAAAGACCGAGACAGAGGCCAAGAGAGACAAAGAGACAGAGAGGGCCAGAGAGAGAGACAGACAGAGACAAAGGAACAGAGAGAGAGAGAGAGAGAGAGAGAGAGAGAGAGATGGTGGAACTCGTTTTTGTTCTTTGTTCAAGGATAAAAATTTTATGCTGGGACGGTGGCTCCAGGACTCTCTCTCTCTCTCTCTCTCTCTCTCTCTCTCTCTCTCTCTCTCTCTCTCTCTCTCTCTCTATGTGCATAAGGGTGTGTGTGTGTTTGGGGATGTGTGTGTGCATATGTGTGTGGGTGGGTGGGTGTGAGTGTGTGACTGTGTTCCCTTTATTATATTTTTTTTATAATGATGATGGTGGTGCGTTAATTAGTAGTATAATTATCATTAGTAGTAGGGTTAGTAGTAGTTGTAGTAGTGTTTACCATTATTATCATTGTTGTGTCTTATCGTTACTGTTTTTGTTGTCACAAGGACATGTTGTAAGACTATATCTATATATACTAGGCCAATGCCTAAAATCTTTATCCTTGAGTAATGAAGCTTTAGAATCTCTCTCTCATCCAGGATCATTTATGTCTTCATTCCCACCTGAGCACCCGCTGCGGCAAAGACCTTTCGATGGTGAGGTCTTCATAAGTGGACCTCATTCTGGTTCAACTCCCTTCCAATGGCCACGACACGGACCTCATTCTGGTTCAACGCCCTTCCAATGGCCACAACACGGACCTTGTTCTGGTTCAACGCCCTTCCAATGGCCACAAAGTAGACCTCATTCTGGTTCAACGCGCTTCCAATGGCCACAAAGTTGACCTCATTCTGGTTCAACGCCCTTCCAATGGCCACAAAGCGGACCTCATCCTGGTTCAACGCCCTTCCAATGGCCACAAAGTGTGACCTCATCCTGGTTCAATGCCCTTCCAGTGGCCACAAAGTGTGACCTCATTCTGGTTCAACGCCCTTCCAATGGCCACGACACGGACCTCATCAAGGTTCAACGCCCTTCCAATGGCCACAAAGCGGACCTCATTCTGGTTCAACTTCCTTCCAATGGCCACAAAGTGTGACCTCATCCTGGTTTCAATGCCCTTCCAGTGGCCACAAATACTCATCGTAATACTCCATGGCCGAGAGAGATGGCACAAGGTGACAGTTAGCTAATGTGTTCCACTAAGTGATCTGCTATTCTGTTTATGTGTCACAAGGACATGTGGACCTTAATTCTGGCAATCAAAACTTTCCTTAGATGGCATGACAGCGTGAACCTCATTTCATGGTCATTATGTCTCTTCCAATGGCCAGCGGCAAGGACCTCATTCTGGTTCAACGCCCTTCCAATGGCACAAATGGACCTCATTCTGGTTCAACGCCTTCCAATGGCCACAAATGACCTCATTGGTTAACGCCTTCCAAGCCACAAATGACCCATCTGTCAACGCCTTCCAATGGCACAAAGTGGACCTCATTCGGTCAACGCCCTTCCAATGGCCACGCGACTCATCAAGTGGGGACCTCATTCTGGTTCAACCCTTCCAATGGCCACGCCGGACCTATTGGTTCAACGCCTTCAATGGCCACACGATAGGTCAGTCACTTCTTCTGGTAAAGTGGACCTTATTCTGGTTCAACGCCCTTCCAATGGCCACAAAGTGGACCTCATTCTGGTTCAACGCCCTTCCAATGGCCACGACACGGACCTCATTCTGGTTCAACGCCCTTCCAATGGCCACAAAGTGGACCTCATTCTGGTTCAACGCCCTTCCAATGGCCACGACACGGACCTCATTCTGGTTCAACGCCCTTCCAATGGCCACGACACGGACCTCATTCAAGGTTCAACGCCCTTCCAATGGCCACAAAGTTGACCTCATTCTGGTTCAACGCCCTTCCAATGGCCACGTAGCGGAAACCGACCATTTGCGAGCTGAGCCAGAGGTGTGTGGTTTCCCTAAATGGAGCGATTGCCGTGAAGTCTGCTTCGTCTGTTCAGTCGTCGTGACGACGAAAGACTCCCAAGCTGAAGATTTTTGGTTAATTAATTAATTAAATATAGCCAAGAGAGTGACACAGAGAGAGAGAGAGAGAGAGAGAGAAGGGGGGGGGAAGATCAGAGACGGAGAGACACAAAGAGTTAAATACAGAAAAAGAGAGAAAGGGGGGACTGCGAGAGAGAGAGAAAAAAGACAGAGAAAGGAGAGAGAGCGAGACAGACAGACAGAGGGATGGGGAGAGAGAGACACAGAGAGAGAGTCAGAGGCAGAGGAAGGAGAGAGAAAGCGAGACAGACAGACACAGAGAGAGGGGAGAGAGAGACAGAGAGAGATAGAGACAGAGAGAGACAGAGAGACAGACAGACAGAGACAGACAGACAGAGAGGGGGATACGAATGCGAATGCGAATACAAAAATGTTATTCAGATTAGGTCAAGTCCCCTAACGAGAGAGAGAGAGAGGAGGATGGGAGAGAGAGAGAGAGGAGAGAGAGAGAGAGAGACGGAGACAGACAGACAGACAGAGAGACAGACAGACAGAGAGAAAGACGACAGAGGGGGAAAAGGCCGGGACAAAGACAAGAGAAAAACAGATTTGAGGTAGGAGAGAGAAAGCGAGAGAGGCACAGAGAGAGAGAGAGAGAGGGAGAGACAGACAGACAGACAGACAGAGAGAAAGACAACAGAGGGAGAAAAGCCGGAACAGAGACAAGAGAGAAACAGATCTGACAAGACAGACAGAGTGTGAAAGGAGAGGTGTGGGGGGATGGGGAGGAGAAGGGGGCGTGGTGGTGTGTGTCCATCGAGATCGATGATGACCATCGTTGTCATCCAGCTGGGGGATGGGGGAAGGGTGGTGGTGGTGGTGGGGTGGGGGGGGGGGGATGCTCATGAATCTATCTATGAATGCGCAGATGGCTGAATAGTCCAATCTGCGCACGAAATGTTCGCTGACAGTTGGGGCAGACAAAGACAGGCATATGAAGGAAGAAGGGAAGGTAGAGAAAGCGGAAATACTGAGGCTGTCGGGTGGTGAGGGGGGGGCGGGGGGGGGGGGGGACTGAGAATAGAACCGAAATCCTTCAACAACAAAATGAAAAAAAAGCTAAAAACAAAGCATAAATAAATAAATAGCGCGCGCGCATGCACACACACACACACACACACACACACACACACACACACACACACACACACACACACAGAGTCAGTCAGTGTGCGGTCGCCAACCGATAACACAAGCAATGGGTGTGGTTTACGATGGGTGGGATGGGTGGGTGGGTGTGAGGGGGAGAGGGAGAGAGAAGTGCGGAGGGGGGGGGCGGGGGCGGGCGGGGGGGGGGGGGGGTGGATGATGGAGGCCGGAGGCAGGGTGAATGTGGATCATGAATGACATGAAGATTGAGATGAACGAAGTGACAGAAATGGATATATTTTTTTTTAAACCGAAAGCGAAAAGATGACAGATTACATAATGTGTGAGTGGACGGATATTCCAGTTGCGAAGCGCGGAAGCCAGCATAGCAGGTGTTACATTGAAATTACGCTTTTTTTAATGCTGCAATGGGACAAGGAACAATTCATTTCACGAGACATCTGTTCTCGTTCAGGATGGTGTAAGATTGTAGTGTAGTGTAGTGTAGTGTAGTGTAGTGCAGTGTAGCGTAGCGTAGTGTAGCCTAAGTGTTGTGTAGTTTTGTGTTGTACAGTATAGTGCAGTGTAGTGCAGTGTAATGTTGTGCAGTATAGTGCAGTGTAGTGCAACGTAGTGCAGTGTAGTGCAGTGTAATATGGTACAGTGTAGTGCAGTGTAATATAGTGCAGTGCAGTGTGGTACAGTGTAATGTAATGCAGTGTAGTGCAGTGTAATGCAGTGCAGTATAGTGCAGCGTAATGTAGTGCAGTGTAATGTAGTGTAATGCAGTGTAGTGCAGTGTAATGTAGTGCAGTATAGTGCAGTGTAATATAGTGCAGTGTAGTGCAGTGTAATGTAATACAGTGTAGTGCAGTGTAATGTAGCGCAGTGCAGTGAAGTGTAATGTAGTGTAGTGCAGTGTAATGCAGTGTAGTGCAGTGTAATGTAGTGCAGTATAGTGCAGTGTAATGTAGTGCAGTGTAATGTAGTGCAGTGCAGTATAGTGCAGTGCAGTGAAGTGTAATGTAGTGTAGTGCAGTGCAATGTAGTGTAGTACAGTGTAGTGCAGTGCAGTGAAGTGTAATGTAGTGTAGTGCAGTGCAATGTAGTGTAGTACAGTGTAGTGCAGTGTAATGTAGTACAGTGTAGTGCAGTGTAATGCAATGTAATGTTGTGCAGTGTAGTGGAGTGTAATGTAATACAGTGTAGTGCAGTGTGATGCAGTGCAATATGGTGCAGTGTAGTGCAATGTAATGTAGGTAGTGCAGTGTAGTGTAGTGCAGTGTAATGTAGTGTAGTGCAGTGTAATGTAGTTTAGTGTAGTGCAGTGTAATGTAGTGCAGTATGGTATACGCTCGCAAAAGTGCATGCCGTACACGGGACCTCGCTTTATCGTCTTTTCTGAATGACTAGCACCCAGACCACTACTAACTCAAGATCTACTGTATTTGTATTTGTATTTCTTTTTATCACAACAGATTTCTCTGTGTGAAATTCGGGCTGCTCTCCCCAGGGAGAGCGCGTCGCTACACTACAGCGCCACCCTTTTTTTTCTTTTTCTTTTTTTTTTTTTTTTTTTTTTCCTGCATGCAGTTTTTATTTGTTTTTCCTATCGATGTGGATTTTTCTACAGAATTTTGCCAGGAACAACCCTTTTGTTGCCGTGGATTCTTTTACGTGCGCTAAGTGCATGCTGCACACGGGACCTCGGTTTATCGTCTCATCCGAATGACTAGCGTCCAGACCACCACTCAAGGTCTAGTGGAGGGGGAGAAAATATCGGCGGCTAAACCGTGATTCGAACCAGCGCGCTCAGATTCTCTCGCTTCCTAGGCGGACGCGTTACCTCTAGGCCATCACTCCACTGGAGGGGGTGGGGACTAAAAATCCCGGTCAGCAAATGGGACTTGGGAGTCATTAAAAAAATTATTTCGCTATACGTTTTTTTTCTGAATCTATTTTCATTCTTATTTTCTTAATTTATTTCGTAAAAAAATGGAATGAGCTTAATTGAAACAACAACAACAATAACAACAATAACAACAGCCAAACATATGAATTTACGAGTTTGTCTTTCGATTTCTTAGTTCTTGATCTTTTTTTTTTTTCTTTACCAATTATTGACAAAGTTCAAGTTAAGACTATTATTGATATTTCAAACGACCCCCAACACCTCCTCCCCCCTCTCTCTCTCTCCCTCTCCCTCCCCCTCTCCCTCTCTTTTCTTTCTCTCTCTCTCTCTGTGCAAAACACGTTCTCCTGTCATACACCATGAATGAATGCCTTTTATGGTTACTTTTAGTTTCATCACTTTTTGAATTATTAGTTCTTGTTTTTTTTTTCCTTCTTCACTCCTTTTTTGTCCTTCAACTTTTGTCCGTTTCATGGCAAAGCTCTGGACTTTTTCTTTCTTTTTTTTTTGGGGGGGGGGGGAGGGGTGGGGGGGGGGGGGGGGGGTGTCTTTCTCTCTCTCTCTTTTTTTTTTTTTTTTTTGTTTTTTTTTTTTTTGCCTTTTTTCCATATGTCGTTCGAACGTGCTCACCCTTCATCACTAAAACTTCCCACTCCACTACTTCGTCCCTTGGTCCAGTCTCCCCTCCACACACACACACACACACACACACACACACATATACACATACACACGCGCACTCTCTCTCTCTCTCTTTGCTACGATACTACCGCTATCCGTTTCCCTTTCCCGGAGGACTTGGGGGAACAGCGTGGGTGACAGCAGAAAGATAATAGCCCGGGCTTTTTGTCGGCGGCGATAAAAAGCGTATTAGCCTGACACGATGCAATATGGCCGCCGTCAATTCCCGTCGGATATCGTTGACTCTCGCCCAGTTCTCGCCCGTTTCCTGGGGATTTGGTGATTAGCAGAATTGAGGAAATCAGGCCCAATATGGCGGCGGCCGCCTGACATCAATTACCGTGCGCTGTTCTGGAGGGGGATAATTTGATCAACGCGCTTTCCGATGCTTCTCCAGGGAGACCCTCCCCTGTTGACGCGGCTTCAATTATGGATGTGGCGGAGAGAGAGGGGGGGGCGAGGGGGGTGGGGGGCGTGGGGTTGGCTGTTGGGTGTTGGTGTGGGTAGCGGGATGAGGATGCGTGTGGGTGCAGGGAGGAGGGGGAGGGAAGGAGAGGGGGTAGAGATGATACATGGCTTAGATAATCTTATTGTCGGCTAGCGGCATAGAGTCAGAAATGCATTTCACAAGCGTCGCAAATTGTCGCAGTTCGCTTTTCGCGCCTCTCTATTAAAGCTGACCCTCACCCTCTCTCACCCTACTCCCTCATCCCTCATTCCTTCCTTCCGTTCCAGACCGCCCCCCCCCCCACCCCCCGACATCCCCACCCCCCTGTCCCCCAGCCACGCATACCCAGCCCCCCCCCCTCCATGCCCTGTCCCTTTGCGGTGCAGACTTTCCCCAGTAGCCCCCCAACCCCAACCCCCACCCCCCACCCGTGCCCCCCCTCCCCCCCCATCCTCCCAGCCCCCTACCCCTGTCCCTTTGCGGTGCAGACTTTCCCCAGTAGCCCCCCACCCCCAACCCCCAACCCCCCACCCGTGCCCACCCCCCCCCCCCTCCAGCCCCCTTCCCCTGTCCCTTTGCGGTGCAGACTTTCCCCAGTAGTGCACCCCCCCCCACACACACACACACACACACACCTCCTCCCCTCTCATCCCCTCCCAACCCACCCCCACCCCCACCCCACTCCTTACTCCCCTCCTCCCCCTCTGTCCTCCTCCCCTCCCCTTTTGTCCCTGCTAACTCTGCCCGTACCGCGTTGTGGATGGCGTTCTTCTCCCCCCCCCCCCCCCCCCCCCCCCCCCCCCCCCCCCCCCCCCCCCCCCCCCCCCCCCCCCCACCCCTCACTCTCTCTGTTTTTATTCTCTGCTTTCTCTTTCTGTTCTTTCTTTTTTTTTTTTTTTTTTTTTCCTTCTTCTTTCTTTATCTTTTTTTCTCACTCTCCTTTTTAGCTTTTTCTTTTTTTCTTTTTCTTTTTTTCACCGACCGTTTTACATGTTTGGTGGTTGAGTGCGTTTTGGAGATCAAAACAAATGATAGTGGTGGAAGGGTCATTATGGAGAGAGAGAGAGAGAGACAGAGATCTTTAAACATTCCAGTTCCTTGTAGTATCCCCCACACACACACCACCCCCACCACCACCACCACTCCACCACCCGTCATTTTTTTTTTTTTTTTCTGCCTTTCTCACTTTCTGCCTGGATATCTGTCTGCCTTGCCTACCTATTTCTCCGTGTGATTTGTTTAACGATCTAACAGTTTTCCTTCCAGAAAAATGCACAATTCTGAAGCTTATGACGTGCTTAAAGAAAGGAGATAAAAAAAATTTTAAAAAGCACTTAAATGGCTTTTGAGATTTGTTGCTGGCGCAAACGTGAACGATCTGCACAGCAGAAAGAGGTCGGGGATAGACAGCCAAACTGGTGGACTTCTTCCTGTGAATGCTTAATGATAATAATGACAATAACAATGACGATAGTAGTAGTAGTAGGAGTAGTAGTAGTAGTAATAGTAGAAATTGACACTAACAGTAACACCTCCACAGTGAGAATGCTTA
>NC_134888.1:33282080-33284580 GCF_041734735.1 Babylonia areolata | reverse complement strand
TCTCTCTCTCTCCCTCACACACACACTCTCTCTCCCTCCCTCTCTCTCACACACACACACACTCACTCTCTCTCCCTCTCTCTCTCTCCCTCACACACTCTCTCTTTCTCCCCTCCATCTCTATATTCCTCTCCCATACATTCAGTATTGGCAACCTCATCTCGCTCAAGGCACCCCCTTCCAACACACACACACACATACACACACACACACACACATGCAATGTGTGTGTGTATTTTGCGTTTGCTTCGTCTTTTTTTGTCATTTTTTTCGCTTTTCTTCTTTGCTCCTTGGGGGCTATAAAAAAAAAACAAAAAAAAAAAAAACAGCTATGCTCAATCCACTACCCTCGTGAAATAAAGATTCGTTTTCGTTTCGTTTCTTCCCGACCCAGACCCACAAAGTCACACACACAGACTTCAAACACGCTTCATCTCCCCTTTCACCACAACAACTGCTGTACACCCTTCTTCTCTCCCCTTTCTCCTCTCTTTCTCATTCTCCTCTAAGTCTGCTCCTTTCGGTGGCGGCTAAGCTCGGTTCGACCAGGGAGAGGGAAGGGGGGTGGGGTGGGGGCCGGGGGGGGGGAGTGAGGGTAGAAGGGAGGGAGGGAGGGAGGGAGAAAGGGAGACGACTAGCTCTCTCCCCCACACCACAAGTCTTCAATTGACGAAAAATCTTTTTTTCCAACACGCTCGTAATGAGAGGGCAAGGGAACTGACGGCCTAACCAAGGTGAAAGCGTCCCACTCTATCATTACCCTAATAAAATGATATCGCGAATTTTCAGATATTTCCGCCCGAGAGCTGGGGGTTCGGTGGGGAAAGAAAGTGGCTAATTATGTTTGTACATTAAAGGAAAGGGTGAGAGCCTCAATGAAAGCGTATTAGACCTTTTTTTTTTTTTTTTTTTTTTTTTTTTTTACAAGGAGAGTCAGTGACGGTTGTAAAATGAATGTCAATTAAGCAGAGGCCAAGGGAGGTAATCGTTCAATAATTCGCAGTCCAAAGCCCGGGTTGCAGACGGAAGAAAGAGGGGGTGGGGGTGGGGGTGAGGTGGGTGTTGGTGTGTGTGTGTGTTGGGAGGGGGGGGGGAGAGGGCAGGGGTTTGTGGTGGTGGTGGTGGTGGTGGAGGAGGAGGGTAGGGTAGTTGGGGAACCGTGTAATTATGCAACGGATTTCATTTGGGCATCGTGGTTCCAGGGGAAAGACAGACAGAGAGAGACAGAGAGAGAGACAGAGAGAGAGAGAGAGAGAGCGGAAGAGAGGAGGAAATCAGAGGTAGGAGACCTGTGATTGAACGCTCATTGCTTCTCTTTAGGAGCTTTGGTTGGCATGGGGGAGAGAGAGAGGGTGGGGGGAGACAGAGAGAGAGAGAGGTGGAAGGGGTGGGGTAGGGGGGAGGGGGAAGAGATGAAGGAGAGAAAGAGGCAGAGACAGACAGACAAAGAGAGACATAGAGAAAGCCGGAGAGGGAGCGAGAGAGAGAGCACAGAGCTCAGTGACAGAGAGAGAGAGAGAGGGAGAGAGAGAGAGAGAAAGAGAGAGAAAGAGAGAGAGGTGGAAGGGGTGGGGTGGGGGAGGGGGAAGAGATGAAGGGAGAGAAAGAGACAGAGACAGATAGACAAAGAGAGACATAGAGAAAGCCAGAGAGGGAGCGAGAGAGAGCACAGAGCTCAGTGACAGAGAGAGAGAGAGAGAGAGAGAGAGAGAGAGAGTTGGGGGTGGGGAACTTGAGGTAGCGAGATGGAAAGAGAGAGAAGAAGAAAAAGAGATGGAGCGAGAGAGTTAAAGAGAGAGAGAGAGAGAGAGAGAGAGATGGACAGAACGAAGGAGAGAGAGAGAGAGGAAGGGGGTAGACAGAGAATGGGAGAGAGAGAGAGGAGAAGGAGAGAGAGAAGGAGGGATGCAGAAAGAAAGGGAGAGGATTCTTCTTCTTCTTCTTCAGCAAAGGTAAAGGCAAAACGTTTACTTCTTGTGCCTCTTGGGGTCATCAAAACGTTACATACATACATATTTTAGATATACCAAACAAACAATAGGAGTGATGTCAAAAGAACAAAGAGAAAAAACAAAACAAAAGACCAATAGGCACAGACAATATACACATTAATAAATAATTCATCCTCGTCCATTAACAACAGACGTAGCTTTACCGAAAGGAACTACAAATAGAAGAAACAACTGCTTTTAGTTTTAACAACATTCTTTTGTTTTGTTTTTCGGAAAACAGTAAGTGGAATTTAAGAGAGTTTGGGCGGTTTCTATAATATCTAGGTAGATACTTTTGTCTGTCACTCTCAAAGAAAGGACACACAAACAAATAGTGGAACTCATCAGCAATGTCGTTTGTGGAACATTTATCACAGATTCTTTCGTTTCTTGGTAAATTGTTGAAGTGCTGTCTGTCAACAGGCAAAGCTTCTTCTTCTTCTTCTTGTGCGTTCGTGGGCTGCAACTCCCACGCCAGTTCACTCGTATGTACACGAGTGGGCTTTGAC
>NC_134888.1:33262080-33279580 GCF_041734735.1 Babylonia areolata | reverse complement strand
CTATTGTTTTGGGGTTTGTTTTGTTGTTGTTGTTGTTGTTTGTTTGTTTGTTTGTTGTTGTTTTTATTGTCGTCTGTATCCAAAATCAGTTCTGTGCAAAGTTTCAGTTTGGAAGGATCAACCATGCCTTTGAGTGAAAGTGATAAGGTTACCATTGAAAACTGTTTCAAGGAGAAAGGCTGGGGTGGAAGAAGGATCGTAAAGGAATTTCCAGGCAAGGGGTAGAGTCATGTCACTGTAAACAGACTTATCGCTAAAATACGCATTACACGGTCAGTAGCACGTAAAATTGGCAGTGGGAGACCCAGAACTGCATGTTCAGAGGAGACCAAGGACCGTGTTGAGGAACTGATTCAATCCCAGGAGGAGAACCCACGGACCCACAAATCTCTTAGAGAAGTTGCAAGCGATTTACAAGTGAGCAAGTCTTCTGTGCAAAGAATGGCGAAAGAATTTTACCTGCTACTGACCCTGTAGTGCGTATTTTGGCAATAAGTTACCAAATTTACATCTCCGGTTCAGCCTCTCGTCTTCCTAAGATTATCACCTCTACTCAACAATGTATTGCTGACATAAAATCGACGGGCGCAATAGCCGAGTGGTTAAAGCATTGGACTGTCAATCTGAAGGTCCCGGGTTCGAATCACGGTGACGGCGCCTGGTGGGTAAAGGGTGGAGATTTTTACGATCTCCCAGGTCAACATATGTGCAGACCTGCTAGTGCCTGAACCCCCTTCGTGTGTGTATATGCAAGCAGAAGATCAAATACGCACGTTAAAGATCCTGTAATCCATGTCAGCGTTCGGTGGGTTATGGAAACAAGAACATACCCAGCATGCACACCCCCGAAAGCGGAGTATGGCTGCCTACATGGCGGGGTAAAAACGGTCATACACGTAAAAGCCCACTCGTGTGCATACGAGTGAACGCAGTAGTAGTAGTAGTAGCTGACATAAAATCGTGTATGACAAGCAACAAACTACAGTTGAATGGAAAAAGATTTTTCTTGCTCCTAAACGTTAGCTAAATTCTGTCTCAGTTCCCCCCAAACTGTTCAGTTATTTAAATAGATGCAATGTTCAAACTTCAAAAAATGGGTCGCAACCTCCGTGTTTGCTTAGACCAGACTCCATCTTTTGAACGGCAGATTTCCTCAATCTGTCAAACCTGTTAGCTTGAGTTTCGTAGAATACTCTCTAATTCGGTACTTTCTGTCTCAGGATGTAACAAAAACCTTTGTCTGTTCCTTGGTCCTATCTAGGCTTGACTACTGTAATTCTTTGCTCGCTGGATGCCCCAACAACTTGTTATCCAGACTTCAGAGATTCAAAAACTCATGTTGCACGGCTTATCTTCCGTTCTCCCAAATCTGCTCATATCACTCCTCTCCTTCTTTCCCTCCACTGGTTAACTATTGAGAAAAGAATAGAGTACAAACTCTCTCTCCTGTGCTACAAATTTTATGATCGGCATGTCTCCTTCTTACTTTTCTCAGCTTCTGAATTACCAGCTCCGGTCATCAGGTGATGGACGTCTCTTAAAAATTCCCTCTTACAGAACCAGACCACATGGAAATCGCGCTTTCTCTTTCCAGGTTTAGCCAAGTTTTTACTTCTGCTATTTTTATTTTATTCTATTTTATTTTATTATTATTTTAAACGTACACATGTTCATATGCGCGCGCGCGCGCGCGCGCGCGTGTGTGTGTGTGTGTGTGTGTGTGTGTGTGTGTGTACATCTTGTGTGGAGTGGGTGTGGGTTTTGTGGGTTGCAGTTGAAGCGGGAGGATTTGTGCGTGCGGGTGTATTTGTGTGTTTTTGGTATGCATACATCTTGTAATTTTCATTGTAAATGCTCAGGGCTTTTGTTTCATTTATTATTATTATTATTATTATTATTAATCTCACTGTCTCCATGTCTGTCTGTCTGTCTGTCTCCTAAAAATCCACTTTAGTTTCGTCTGTCTGTCTTTGTGTCTGTCTGTCTGTCTGTCTGTCCCACCCACCCCTCTCTCTCTCTCTCTCTCTCACTTTCAAGTCAAAAAGTCACTTTCCTTCAAACAGAAGTGAATCCAACTCATCTCCCAACATCTCTCTCTCTCTCTCTCTCTCTCTCTCTCTCTCTCTCTCTCTCTCTCTTCCTCTCACCTTCCCACACCCCCTTCATCCCCCACCCTTCATCCCATCTCTCTCTGTCTCTCTCTCTCTGTGTCTTACACACACACACACACACACACACACACACACACACACACGCACGCACGCACGCACGCACGCACACAAACAAAATCCTTCCTTATAATATGTCAAAGATGAGCACAATAATTTCTCATCGAGTCGGCTGCATTGCTTTTCTCTTTGATCAATAGGGCATTAAGGGCTTTGCGCGTGAAAGTGGAACATTCTAATGAATGGTTCTTCCGTGAGAGACAATTTGACGTCATGCACAGCAACTAATTAGAATCGATAGGCTTCTGATGCCTTTTTACAATGATAGATTTTGGAAAAAGAAACAACGGTTTTTTTATTATACATTTTTATTCGTTTAAAAAAGCATACATAAAAATTCATGCATGCAAATGAATGGAATGGAAAACACACACTCGTGCGCGCACACACACACACACACACACACACACACACACACACACACACACACACACACATATGTATATTTATAAATATATAGCTATACATAGATATATACAGATATATATGCACACGCATCAGCCTCCCCAACACACACACACACACACACACACACACACACACACACACACACACACACACACACACACACACACACAGCAAGCAAACACACAAACAAACAAACTGACAAATAAAATCTCGGATACATTCATCAAAAACAGAACAAACAACCGAACAACACAAACGCTATTCTCAACAACAACAACAACAAAAAGCACAGAAACTTCGATTCATATAATCAAAAACACTGAGGGAAAAAAAAGGGAGAAACAATTCTTGTCGTTATAACGTGATTGAGTTCTGTTGCCTTCCTAGACTTTTTAAATTTATCCATCCGTTTATTTATCTATCTATTTATCTAGCTAGTTAGTTAGTTAGTTAGTTAGGCCGTTAGGGCGTTAGTTAGGTCGTTCGTCAGTCAGTTATTTAGACATTCATTCATTTATCTTTTTTTTTTTCTTTTTTTGACTTTTCTGTGAATTTATGTTGACTTTATGGCACCTGCTTTTTGAACTTTCTGCAGTGAATCTCTCTCTCTCTCTCTCTCTCTCTCTCTCTATATATATATATATATATATATATATAATTATGTATATGTATATATATATATATATATATATATAATTATGTATATATATGTGTGTGTGTTTGTGTGTGTGTGTGTGTATGTATAGATACATTTATATACATACATGTATATTATATTTTACAATGACTTTCTAATGATTTAATGTCCCATCTTTTTTTTCTTAAAAAAAAAAAAAAAAAAAACAAAGAAACAACAACAAAATTATAATGGGTTTCTGTTAACTATGACGTCTATTGTTTAGATTACAACATTTTTCTGTTGTTTATTGACTTTATGACGTATAATGTATGCTGGAGTTTTTTTTACAAAGCATTTCCGCTGAGATTATATCGGGTTTTATTTTCTATTTCTTCTTCTTTTTTTTGATGATTGGTTACTGTTGACTTGACGACGTTTGTATTTTTTCTTTCTTTTTTATGCCATCGGTGTTTTTTTTGTTTTTTTTGTTTGTTTTTTTTTACAATATGTTTCGATTGACTTTGCAGCGTATAATATTGGACGTTACAATGAACTCGTGTTAACTTTATGGCATACAATTTGGTTTGGATTTTACGTTAATTTTCTAATGATTTATGGTGAAAGCCTCTAATCCTTTTACCCTGCGATAAATTTCGGATGACTTTTTGCGAAGGAAAAAATTCATTGAACTTTATAATCCATTTTTGGTTGCATTTCGATATATGTTTTTGGGTGTTTTTTGTTGTTGTTGTTGTTGTTGTTGTTGTTTTGTTGTTGTTTTTTTTAGAGGGGGTCCTTTCGCTTGAGTATCTGTTTCTTTTTTTCACACTGTGTGTGTGTGTGTGTGTGCGTGCGTGCGTGTGTGTGTGTGTGTGTGTGTGTGTGTGTGTGTGTGTGTGTGTGTAGTCACATTTTGGTGTGTGTATGTAACATAGATATGATGTTTTATGTTAACAAAAGCGTTTTTGCAAAGCACCTAGAGCAGATTTCTGGATAGTGTGCTATATAAGTATCCATTATTATTATTATTATTACTGACAAGTTTCTATTGGTTTGACGATATTCCTTCCTTCCTTCCTTCCTTCCTTCCTTTCTTTCTTTCATACTTTCTTGTTTTTCTTTCTTTTTGTACTTTAGAAAGGGTTTCCGTTCCGTCGACTCCAACATCTTTTTTTCTCCTTGCTTCTAAATTTGAATCGGATTTCTAAGGACTCGGTGATATATTCATGTAACTGACAATGGTTGATAGTTACCTGACGATGCATTTCTGTGTATTCACACTAGGCTTCTGTTGATACGAAGTTATGTTCTTTGATGTTTTTGCTGTTTCTGTGACTTGAATTAACAATACTTTTTTTTTCTTTCTTTCCTTCTTTCTTTTTCTTTCTTTCTTTTTTTTTTTTTTTTTACGAAGGGTTACCAGTGGATCTTTCGGTGAGATTTTGTATTTACATCAGGTTGTTTTGTTGTTTTTTTAAAATTAAACTTGTGATGTATTTTCACATTTCACAGTGGATTTCCGTTAATTTTCCGATTTTGTTTTTTGTTTTTTTTGTTGTTTTTTTTGTATTTTGCACTGAGTTTCCTTTGACTTTATGATGTGGTTTTGCAATCTATAGTTGCTTTTTGTTTACATTGCGATGCTATCTTGTATTTTACATCAGGTTTTTCGTTGACGTTGCAATGTTTTATATTTTACAGTCAGTTTATACTACTTAACGATGTATTTTGCATATATTGCAGTGGATTACCGTTGACTTTGCGATGTTCTTTTTTTTTTTTTTTTTTTTTTTAAATCAGTTTCAGTGGGTTTTCCGTTGATTTATATGCAATATTCTTGTGTTTTAAACTGTGTTTTCTTTAACTTTCCGACATGTTTTTTTCAGCGACTTTCCGTTGGCTTTACGATGTGATTTCGTATTCTGCGCAAATAACCAATACAGAAGAAGAAGAACCCCACCCCAACCTTTTTTTTTTTTTCCCACCCAGACAACAAAAAAATGCCACCTCTCACACCACCCTCTTTCTACCCTCTTCCCCCCCCCCACCCACCCCACCCCCCTCCTCCCTATCACCCCTTCCTCTCCTGCTCAGCCTCGAACCCTCCCCCCCCACCCCCCTTCCCCCACCCCCATCCCCACAACCCCTCCATTCCCAACGTTCCGCCATCGATCGCCACTCCACCCCCCCACCCCTCACCTGCTTTACCCCCGCTTGCCCTCCCCCCCCCCCCCTCCCCTCTGCCTCCTCTCCCACCCCCTTCCCCCGCCTCCCCGACTCACCCACCCACACACCCGAGTTAAAGACACACAGAGTGCCGGCAAGCAGAAGTTCAGAGGTGGAAGAAACAAATCTTATAAAACGTATGAAAGACAGCGGCTATTACTGCTGGGGGGTGCATGTCTTAGTGCTTTCTATGAAAACGGGGGGGGATAAGTTTTAGGGTAAAGAAACGTGTTGATATGATGATGATGATGATGATGATGATAATGATGATGATTATGTTGATGATGATGGTGACGAACTGTTGGCAGAGGAATTATTCCCGCGATCAAAAGTCTTCAGGTTGTCGGTTTCACATTGAACAGATTTCGGAGAGGGAGGGGTGGGGTGTGGGGGGTGGAGAGAGAGAAGGATATGAAAGGAGAAGAGAGACAGAGAGATGGTAGGATGGACGGTAAGAGAGAGAGAGGTGGGGTGAGGGGGCGTTGGGGAAGATAGGGGGAAGGGGTGAGAGAGATGGAGGGATGGAGAAGGATAGGGAAGGAGACACGGAGAGAGAGAAGAGAGGGAGAGAGAGATGGAAGAGGGGAGAGAGAGAGGAGGAGGAGGAGGAGGAGAGAGAGCGGATAGAGATAAAGAGAGAGACGGGGGGGAGAGAGAGAGAGGGAGAGAGGGAGAGATAAAGAGGGAGAGATGGGGGGGAGAGAGAGAAAGATAGAGGAGAGAGAGAGAGGGGGGGGAGAGAGAGAGAAAGCGCGAGGGAGAGAGAGAAAGAGAGAGAGAGAGAGAAAAAGAGAGGGGGGAGAGAGATATGAAGAGAGAGGAATGGAGGAAGGTGATGGAGAAATAGAGGGATACAAAGAAGAGGGGTGACATACATACGCACATACATTCATACATACAAACATACATACATACATACCTACAAACGCACACCTAAATAAATGAATGAATAAATAACACACACACACACACACACACACACACACACACACACACACACACACACACACTAACTTAAATAAATGAATAAATAAGTGATCTTCAAATACGCAAATAGAATATTGCTAAATCTCTCTCCAATCCTGCATTCCAATGTTATAAACATAAAGCACACATTCCGAACTTGCTTTATAAATGCACCTGTCGAACGGCCTGGCATACGGCTGTAAATCAAGGGGGAGTCTGGCACAATATCAACGGTTTTACAATTGCTGTTTTCTCAAAACGGACCCTGTTTGATATATTGGAAAATCTGTGGTCAAGATGATTCACTTTGTTAAAAAAAATAATAATAATAATAAAAAAAGAGGAATGCTTTTATGATAGTGCAGGTTGTCTTTATTGCTTGATTTCCCTTCTCTTTCTTGTACTAATCATCATCATCATTATCTTCTTCTTCTTCTTCTTCTTCTTCTTCTTCTTCTTCTCCTCCTCCTCCTCCTCCTCCTCCTGCTTCTTCTTCTTCTTCTTCTTCTTCTTCTTCTCCTCCTCCTCCTCCTCCTCCTGCTTCTTCTTCTTCTTCTTCTTCTTCTTCTCCTTCTTCTTCTCCTCCTCCTACTCCTCCTTCTTCTTCTTCTTCTTCTTCTTCTTCTCCTCCTCCTGCTTCTTCTTCTTCTTCTTCTCCTTCTTCTTCTTCTTCTTCTCCTGCTTCTTCTTCTTCTTCTTCTTCTTCTCCTTCTTCTTCTTCTTCTTCTTCTCCTCCTGCTTCTTCTTCTTCTTCTTCTTCTTCTTCTTCTCCTCCTCCTGCTTCTTCTTCTCCTCCTCCTTCTTCTTCTTCTTCCCCTTCTCCTGCTTCTTCTTCTTCTTCTTCTTCTTCTTCTTCTTCTTCTTCATCTTCTTCTCCTGCTTCTTCTTCTTCTTTCTTTCTTTCTGTTAGCTTTGTTCTTCTACTCCCCCCTACCCCCTCAAGATGCACTGAAATATTAATAAATTCTGCTAGTATGTCTGGTTCTCTATTCATTTTTTCTTCTTTTTTTAAAATTCAAATCATTTTAATTTGATTCGGCTATTGTATTGTATTGTATTGTATTGTAATGTATTGTATGGTGTGATATTACTTTTTGTCACAACAGATTTCTCTATGTGAAATTCTCTGCAGCTGCCTTCACCTCTACACTCCATCTCGCTCACTACGATCGGCTTCGGATCCACTCTGTTTACGCATACCCAGATTCAAACTCTCGACTGCTGGCCACCGTTCTTTCTCTGTCTCTGGACCTTGTAATTGGAATGAACGTCCTCTTTCGCTTCGTCAAGTCTCCACACTTAGCTCTTTCAAGTCTGGCCTTAAAACCCACCTCTTCTCAAAATAGCCTCCCTTCCCTGCCTCTTCCTTGTCTTCAGTTTCTCCAGTATTTAGAGTTATGCATGCGTGAGAATGACTGGTGCGAAAGCGCATTGATTTGTCTCTGCACAAGATTCAGCGATATATGAATACCATTATTATTATTATTATTATTATTATTAAATTATCTCCCCATAGAGTCGGTCATCACGATGCAGTACCATCTCTTTTAATTTGTTTTGTTTTGTTGTGTTCTTTTTTTAATATGGTTTTTGTTTGGTTGTTTGTGTTGTTGTTGAGGTTTTTTGTTTCCTTTTTTGTGTTTGTTTGTTTTTGTTTGTTTTTTTCTGTCTCCAAGCTTATTTCATTTTACTGTCAAAGTGGATTTTTTTTATCAGAAAAAAGCAACTCCTTTGTTGCCGTATAGGTTCTTTTACGTGCGCTATTTAGTGCATGTTCTTGCACACCGCACCTCAGTTTTATCGTCTCACCGGAAAGACTGGCATCCAGACCACCATTCATGGTGTGGTGGAGACGTTGCGGGGAAGGGGGAAAGTGGGGGAGGGGGTGAGCGGAGAGGGGGGCAGGGTTGGGATTAAAATAAAAAAAAATCCGGGTACATGCAGAACTGGAACCCCATGACCCTCGCTTCCTATAGTGGGTGGGCATAGACTGGGCCACCGCCGCTAACACCGTCAGTAGGAGGTGAGTGTGTATATTATGTATGTTATGTTATGATAGTCAGTCGTTTTCGACTAAGACCATCAGAACAGCAGAGGAGGCAAACTGCTGTCCCGACTATCTGGGCCAGAATTGGAGAGTGTCTTGCCCAAGTTACATCCCCATCCCCACTCTCTCTCGGCCAATGGGGTTTAAGGGCAGGATGGTGGGAGGTGTAGTGACATGCAAAACATTTGTGCCGCTTTTAGTGCCAATTCTTGAGCCCAACAATCATTATTATTTTGACTATACGTATACTATATGACGTGCAACGAGTGTTATTGATCATTAAGATAGTTTACAATATTATCCTACTGGTATCGTGTTGTGTTGTGTTGTGTTGTGTTGTGTTGTGTTGTGTTGTGCTGTGCTGTGCATTGTTGTATTGTAAATTATTGTATTGTAATATATCATATTATTTTATATCATTCTATATCATAATTTTATTGTATTGCATTGTATTGTATTGTATTGTATTGCATTGCATTGCATTGCATTGTATTGTATTGCATTGCATTGTATTGTATTGCATTGTATTGTATTGTATTGTATTGTATTGCATTGCATGCGTGGAGTCCGACTGTCATGCCATCCACACATGCAGAGACATTCTGCTGTCACTGTTTGACACACAGAGGCGGAAATGCAAGAACCAGTGTTCTGGGACCAGTGAAGAGTGACAGACTTGTTCTGTTTTGTTTTTTTTTGGGTTTTTTTTTGGGGGGGGGGGGTTCTTCTTTTTTTTCCTTCTTTTTCTTTTTTTTTTACTCTTCTTTTTGGTGCTTTTCTCCCCGCCTCCCATCCCCACACCCCCTCCCCCTTTTTTACGACTAATGATATCAAGTGCAGGCATAGTTCAATGCGAACAAATCAAACCATGTCTTCATTTATTCAATCATTTAATCATTCATTCACTCACTCATTCATTCATTCATTTATTCATTCATGCTCTTCCAGCCTAGTCCCCCAACCCCCAACCCCTCATCAAAAAAAGAAAAAAAAAAAAAAAAAAAAAAGAGAGAGAATTTTTTTAAAAAAAAGGATGAAAACACGCAAACTCATATGACGACAAAAACAAAAACAGCAAAAAAAAAAAAAAAAAAAAAAAAAAAAAAAAAACAAGGAAATCTGACACCAGCATAACTCAGTCATCAAAGAACAAAAATCCTCAGACCAACAAAAGAACACCCGTCAAATGAATATTTTTATTTTAATGTTGTTGGGGGTTTTTGTGTGTTTTTGTGTGTGTGTGTGTTTTTTTTACTCCAACTTTCAACACGTCCAAAAGCCCATGGGATGTCTTTCTGACGCCATACTTTATCTATTTTGTGAAGTATAGGCCTATTATCTCTCCTTCCCCCACCCCCTCAACCGCCCCCCCCTTCCCCCTCCCCCCCTCCCTCCAATCCCCCTTCCGAAAAAAAGAAAGAGTTTAAATGCTGCAGTATAATAATGATAATACTTATGTGTTTCTACTTCATCATATGAGTTTGCTAGGTTCTTTTTTTTACTTCTTTTTTTTTTTTTTTATAAGTATTTCATTTGTAAAGCGCTTAGAGCTTGTTTCTGATGTTGTAGTAGCATTATATAATGAAAATGTAGTAGTAGTAGTAGTAGTTATTGTTGTAGTTGTTGTTGTTGTAGCAGCAGCAGCATAAAACTTGTGTATATTGCAAAAACAACCACCCCCCTCCTCCCAAAGAACAGGAAAAAAGGTGATTCGCCTCCTGTTTACTTAGTAAAAAAGCAGAGGTAAACAAACAAACAAACAACAAACGAGAAAACAAAAAACAACTTATTATTAAGCTCAGGCTTAGATACAACGACGACAATTGTTGTTGTTGAGAAAAAAAAAATCTACAGGGCATGCATTGGACGAGATCTAAGGTAAACACACACACACACACACACACACACACACACACACACACACACACACACACACACACACACGACAAAAATACCTGACACAAATAAGGCAAAGATACAAAGAAGAAGAAAAAAAACCCTGATCAAACAAAGAAGAAGAAGAAACCTGATCAAACAAAGAAGAAGGGGGGGGGGACCTGATCAAACAAAGAAGGAAAAACCTGATCAAACAAAGAAGAGGGGGGCCTGATCAAACAAAGAAGGAAAAACCTGATCAAACAAAGAAGAAAAACCCTGATCAAACAAAGAAGAAGAAGAAACCCTGATCAAACAAAGAAGAAGGGGGGAACCTGATCAAACAAAGAAGAAGAAAGAAAAAAAACCTGATCTAACGAAGAAGAAGGGGGGGGGGGAAACCTGATCAAACCAAGAAGAAAAAACCCTGCCTGATCAAACAAAGAAGAAAAAACCTGATCAAACAAAAAAGAAGAGAAAAAACCTGATCAAACAAAGAAGAAGGGAAAACCCTGATCAAACAAAGAAGAAGAAGGGAAAACCCTGATCAAACAAAGAAGAAGGAAACCCTGATCAAACAAAGAAGAAGAAGAAAAAAAACCTGATTAAACCAAAACGTTACACCCAAGAACGACGGGCGCAATAGCCGAATGGTTAAAGCGTTGGACTTTCAATCTGAGGGTCCCGGGTTCGAATCGCGGTGACGGCGCCTGGTGGGTAAAGGGTGGAGATTTTTCCGATCTCCCAGGTCAACATTGTGCAGACCTGCTAGTGCCTGAACCCCCTTCGTGTGTATACGCAAGCAGAAGATCAAATACGCACGTTAAAGATCCCGTAATCCATGTCGGTGTTCGGTGGGTTATGGAAACAAGAACATACCCAGCATGCACACCCCCGAAAGCGGAGTATGGCTGCCTACATGGCGGGGTAAAAACGGTCATGCACGTAAAAGCCCACTCGCGTATAATTATGCGTGGGAACGTGGGAGTTGCAGCCCACGAACGCAGAAGAAGAAGAAGCAGAAGAACACACAATAACAACAACACCAACAACAATACCGACAACAAAAACATAAACAACAAAAACAACAACAATGACAACATTCATCAGTGTATCGAAATTTGAACCTAATGATGAGGGTATGCCTTTTTCTTTCTTTCTTTTTTTTTTTTTTTTCGTTGTTGTTGCTGTTTTAAATCTCCGTTTTTTTACTCCCATACAGAATGCGAATGCTTTGTTGCGAATGTTTTCTTTCGGTGGGGAGGGGGGAGGGTTGTTGTTTTGTTGTTGTTGCTGCTGTTTACCAACAACAAATAACAACAACAACAAAACTCGTCATTGTATCAAAGTTTGAACCTAATGACGAGGGTATACCTTTTTTTTTTTTTTCGTTGTTGCTGTTTTACCTGTGTTGTTTACTCTTATCCAGAGCTTTTTTTGGGGGGAGGGGGGTGGGGGGGGAGGAATGTTTTCTTACTGGTTGTTTTTGTTTGTTTGTTTTTTTTTTAATACGCAGGGTTTTTTTTATTATTATTATGTCGCATTATCATTTTAGATTCTTTTTTCTTTTCTTTTCTTTTCTTTTTCTGTGATTGGACTATACATCCCATGGGGTGGATTACTGTGTGCTGAAGAGGAAAAGCACGAGAAAAGAAAAGAAAAAAAAAAACAAAACATTTTATATTTGATGGATGTTCTGTAGTGGGCCGGGGGGGTGTTGTTCGTTTTGATAATCTGCGTGGTGTTTTGTTTTCTTTGTTTGTTTTGTTTGTTTTTTCCCGGACTTTCTTGGATCGACCACCGTTTTATTTTGTATATGAATTCATTATAACAATTCAGAGTAGATGGATAAGAAAGGGGGGAAAAAAACAAAGAAAGAAGAAAAAAAATTGAATACAGTCTACATTAACAATAACATCGTCATCATAAGTCATTATACTTGTATTGTTCTCTCTCTATCTCTCTCTCTCTCTCTCTCTCTCTCTCTCTCTCTCTTTAAAATCAATTTGGTCAAGGTGGACACATTTTCATCATGTGTAACAGTACAGTTTTATAACATATAATAGACATTATACCTAAATTTGCGTGTTTTGCTGGCGATAGTTTGTCGCTGTTGTAATTGGTGTTTTGGGGGAGTGTTGTGAATTTTTCAGGGTTGTTTTTTTGTTGTTGTTGTTGTTTTGCCTTGTTTTGTGTTATTACTTAGACATTCTTCTAATAGTCTCAATAGTGAAAGAATATAACCCCAGAATCTAATATGTTTGTGACTGTGAACTTTTTTTGTTTTGTTTTGTTTGTTTGTTTTTTGTTTTTGTTTGTTTGTTTGTTTTTTTCTGTAAAAATGTGATGTCTAAAAACATTTACACTTTCAAAATGATGGTAACAAAATAATAATAATAATAATAATAATAATAATAATAATAATAATAATAAAAATAATAATAACAACAATAAAAAAATAAAATAATTTTTTTTTAAAATAATAATAACAATACGATGATGATGATGATGATAATAATAATAATAATAATAATAATAATAATAATAATAATAACAATAATAATAATAATTTGAATAGATATGGGAATGAATAGATAATGATTTGATTTGCCCTGCTATGTCAGAAAGAGAGAGAAAGACGAAGTAGACTTTTTGTTCTGAGCTGTTCGGCCCTTGAATAGACTGGAAGAAAAGTTTGTTCCATTTAGTATTACCGACAAAATTTTGTTCCATTTAAGTATTACCGACAAAATTTGTTCCATTTAAGTAATACCGACAAAATTTGTTCCATTTAAGTTTTACCGACAAAATTTTGTTCCATTTAAGTAATTCCAGAGAAAATTTGGTTCCGTTTAAATATTACCGACAAAATTTTGTTCCATTTAAGTAATTTCGAGAAAATTTGGTTCCATTTAAAGATAACCGACAAAATTTTGTTCCATTTAAGTATTACCGACACAACTTTGTTCCATTTAGATACTACCGACACAATTTTGTTCCATTTAAGTATCACCGACAAAATGTTTGTTCCATTTAAGTATCACCGACAAAATGTTTGTTCCATTTAAGTATCACCGACAAATTTTTTTTTCCATTAAAGTGTCACCGACAAAAATTTGTTCCATTTAAGTATTACCGACAGCCTTGTACATTTAAGTTGAGTTTATTTATATCTTTAAAACGGCAAGATGATTTGTAGAATTTTTTTTTTTCACCTTCCTGCACAATGCATTGAAATTTTGAGAAATTACAAGTTCATAACATGTTGTGCTATTGTAATTGCTGTTTCGTATGATGAAGCCTTATCTGCACGAAAGTGTTTTGTTACACGTGACTGCGACACGTTGATGTTTTTGACTTTTTGTATTCGTTTCCAGTTCTAGTTGTTTCGCTTGTTAGTTTTGCGACTTGATAATTATAATCTTAATATACAGGCTTATATAGCGCCGTAACCCTATCTCAAATGGGGCTCGCCGCGCTTTACAATAAGATATACAAATTTAAAACTAAGTGGCATAAAAATGTGTATAAAAATTCAAATAGAATAAAAACGAAATATAATATAATATAATATAATACAATATAATATAATATAATATAATATAATACATATTTCAGACTCTCTCACATCACGCTGGCTAAAATCTAAATACTTCAAACTAAGTGACATAATATATATATATATATATATATATATATATATATATAAACACACACACACACACACACACACACACACACACACACATATATATATATATATATATATATATGCGCGCACACACACACACACACACACACACACACACACACACACACACACACACACACACACACACACACACTTCTCTTTTACAAAGTCCATTCAGGTCTTTTCTGTGATCGTATCTGAAAATTCATTTCAAATTTCACCCCCTCCCCCTCCCCATCTATCGGTACTCTGAACAAAATGTCTATAATCACTAGAGTGTGTGACTGGACATTAAACAAAATTCATCATCATCATCATGTTTCACATGATTTTTTTTTTCTTCTAGTTTATTCAAACGAATGCGACGCGACGGATATTGTTCATTTAACCTTTCTTAGGGGCTGCGGCCTAATGAATGAATTCTCCGTATCCGTCTCTCTCTCGTTGCTAACTTTGTGTACAATGCTCTAGACATTGGGAAGTAGAATTCCAATTTTTGATTCTTTATTTACACGCATTGTCCAATCCACTTGTAAAGAGCCAAGACGAAGGCAATTAAACCATCTCTCTCTCTCTCTCTCTCTCTCTCTCTCTCTCTCTCTCTCTCTCTCTCTCTCTCAATAGGGATCGTGACGGTGAATTTGCATCTGCTTGTCTCTGTGTTTTACATTTATTTGCTTATTTATCATCATTGTTGTCTTTATTTATTTATTTATTTATTATCATTATTATTATCATTATTATTATTGTTATTACTACTACTACTACTTTTTTTAAATAAAATTATGTACGCTTATAGTTGACTTCATCAAGTTTTTGCGCCTTATACACATTATAATTATTAGTAGTAGTTCTTTTTTGTGTATTTATCTATTATTTATTCACCCTTTTTTTTTCTTCTTTTTTTTCCTCAAGGCCTGACTAAGCGCTTTGGGTTACGGGCCTGGTCAGGCATCTGCTTGGCAGATGTGGTGTAGCGTATATGGATTTGTTCGAACGCAGTGACGCCTCCTTGAGCTACCGAAACTGGAAACTTGTCCACAAAGAAGTAATGTCATTGATTATTCTTGTACAAGACTGTTCAGATTGTTTCAGTTTTCATATATCGTTAACGGGTTATTTATTCTCATAGCATCAAGTTAATTTACCGATTGAATTTCCACCAAACACATCAACACTTTCATTCACAAGCACGTAGTTACACAAACTTCCCAGAAAGTTAAAGACCACATCATAAAAGCATATGTGGTTTTTCTTGAGTGTGTTCTTTGTTGAGACGGGCGCAATAGCCGAGTGGTTTAAGCGTTGGACTTTCAATCTGAGCGTCCTGTGTTCGAATCACGGTAACGGCGCCTGGTGGGTATAGGGTGGAGATTTTTACGTTTTCCCAGATCAACATAAGTGCAGACCTGCTAGTGCCTGCACCCCCTTCGTGTGTATACACACACAAGATCAAATACGCACGTTAAAGATCCTGTAACCCATGTCAGTGTTCGGTGGGTTATGGAGAAACGAAATTACTAAGCATGCATGAACCACGACAGAGTCATCGGAAAGTCGATGTTGGCCGTGTAACGGAAAGAAGAAAAATGCATTGTTTCTTTTTCGTTACTTTTTGTATACAATATTAAAAGGAACCAAGAAACTATTCCATTTTATGCAGAACGCATAAAGTCTTCCTCTAGCCTTCTCACTGAATACATACATTCGCTGCTGCTTTCAGGCACACATGCACCATAAACAGCTTGAAAGATGCGTTTTGAAAAAAAAAAATTGTCAGTGTTCAAGCCAAAAATTGATTGTTATTCAGTAGTTATAAACGACTCGAATGTTCCATCTTGTATATATATTAATAATATTTTATATCATTATATTATATATAACTAGAAATTAACAATGAGGGCCAGGAGATGAAATGATTAACAAATAGTAAAGAGTGTAACTCTCTCCATTCACAAGGTACACAATTTCATCAAGTCAGTGCTGCTTACGCTACCGATTCAGCTAGCACACAGGTAAACAAGAGAGGCAAGGCCTTCAAGACTCACTTGTGATACACTTTTTTTTTAAATCCAAGCTTTTTATGTATTGAGTATAATTTCAAAATGTAATATTTAAGATGAGAAAGATCAGTTTAAAGCAAATTAAGTCCCCTAGCCTTAATTACAGAGTAATTTCCCTTTTTTTTACTATCTGCACTAAAACGTTTGCAAAATAAATAAAACTTCCATGATTAGCAAAAGAAGTTCCTGTTTGAACAAAAAATGATAATAATGACTGCTCTTGTTGTTGGGTCAGAATATCAGATCAAAGTGCCAAGTTTAGAGAATACAAAAAATATAAATATAACAGTAAATGCAGTTTGCATATAATTAGGCTTCATTTTTTTTTCTTCTTTTTTTTTGTGCCCATCCCAGAGGTGCAATATTGTTTTAAGCAAGATGACTGGAAAGAACTGAATTTTTCCTATTTTTTATGCCTAATTTGGTGTCAACTGACAAAGTATTTGCAGAGAAAATGTCAATGTTAAAGTTTACCACAGACACACACACACACACACACACACACACACACACAGACAACAGAATATCGGGTTAAAACATAGACTCACTTTGTTTACACAAGTGAGTCAATAAAAAGTGTAATATATATATATATATATATATATATATATATATATATATATATATATATATATAAAGTGCACGTGCAAGAAAGCAGCTGTTGTTGTGAGTGGTACTCCTTACATAAGCTGCACATATCATGCACACCACCGCTCTTGACCGAAAATTCAGCACCATTTTCAACCATGCTCCGAAAGAAAGAAAAAAAAAAAAGAAAAAAAAAAGAGCACAAGTTTTCAAGTGGTCGTTAACTTCTGTGTGTGAATCCTGTGTAATCTTTAATTATTTTTTTTCCTTACCTCCAGGTTTCTCATCCTCGCCGCTGCCCATCCCTCCGCTGTCCAAAGCAGTCACGTGGCTTCTCCTCCTCCTCCTCTTCCTCCTCCTCCTCCTTCCGTCTTCATCATCATCGTCATCCTCCTCCTCATCATCATCATCATTATCATCATCCTCATCATCATCATCCACCGTCACGTCCTCCTCCTTGATGTCACACACATCGACGCTTTCGTCATCGACGTCGTCGTCATCGTCGTCGTCGACGACGTCATCGCCGCTGTGGACTACGTCCTTGTAGGAGGAGGTTTCAGGCTGCTGAGAGCCGTTGTTGAGGAAGAGATCCCTGTCCCTGTCCCTGTCCCTGTCCCTGTCGAGGGGCTTGTTGGACACCACACCCACACCCACACCCACACCCACACCGGGGCCGTCGCTGGACCCTTCGAAGGATTTGTTCACGAACTCCGTCAGTCTCTCCATGCTTGCTGTTGTTGTTGTTGTTGGTGGTGGTGGTGGTGGTGGTGGTCGTGGTGGTCGTGG